>NC_068405.1:15769422-16076922 GCF_023724105.1 Carassius gibelio | reverse complement strand
GTTAGACTAAAGACCTTATGAAAGGTTAGATATGCCATTGTCATCACTATTATTGTCGGTTTTATATTGCATTACTGAGCTTCTCACAATAACCTCCTAATGACCCACATTATTCATTGCGCTGTGAATAAAGTCATCAGATAAATAAAGAGACAAGAAAATGAAGCACGACCAAATGGCAGGCAAATAACAAAAGATACAGCCTTTGTGTTGCGATAAGCTCTTAACGTGTTCATAAATACAATTCCTTCTGGTGGCTTTGATTTTAGAAGTTCAGATGTGAACGGAGACTGTTTCATCATTCCATCTGGTGTTTAAATTGAGCACGAAACACATTTGTAATTCTAAAACTCTCCTGTGATTGTTCTGACCCACCCATTATATGAGTGAATAGCTGAATCTATTCACATTTATAAGCATTTACTGTATGCAAATTTTTAACTTGTTTAAATTGTCCAAGCACACAGTTTTCTAAATATAAAATACAATAAAAAAGAAATAAAATAAAGGCTTTTATTTTTTGCATGTCTGAAAACTTCAAAATTGCTCCCTACACCCATTATTTGGGTTTTGAATAGCTAATTAAAAGAACATTTAATCAAAGTTTTAATTGAAATTATTGAATCCACAAATATCAAAAGAATGGCTAAATATTTTCCATTTTCTCAAATGCTATTCTAGAGTGTACATGCAATAACACATGAGGAAATCCTTACAGTAATAGTTCTGCTTTCTCTTGCTTCTTGCCAAGGTGAATTAGATTGTGTCACACTGATAAACCGCACTATAGCCTGCCATATAGAGACATTCAAGTGTGAAAAATGAAGGAATGACATTTGCTGGAAGCGCATAAATAGAGATACTTATCGCAAGTATTGAGCTGCCCCACTATAGACCAACAGCTCCATATTGCCCACAATCCCTTCCATCTGAAGAAAGTCCAAGATGCAAGACAAACTTCATCAGTTCTGGCTGAAGGGGCTTCAGAGCCAAACCTAGCTGGATTTAGGATTCCAGCAGTTTGGAGTAGTATTGCATAGTTTTGAAAATCCTCATCCTTTGGATTTCTTGTATTTTGCACGGATTGGCAAGTGACTTTTGGGTGATGTATTGCCATTGGAGCTGGCCTGGAGCCCGGACACTTTGAGCTTTGATCAATCAGGTAAGAACGGACAATGTAATCACTCAAATTTCCCGCAAGGGTGGACCGTCGAGACTTTTCTAAGGCAATAAATCATGCAGATTAAAGGCATTTGAAAAATAATGATGCAAAAATTGCAGCTAATTTGATATTAGTATGCTATGAATTCGGATAGATTGAAACAAGCGTTCATCACCAGAAGTATGTAGATAATGGAGATTAGAAATGGCATTTATTCACAGCAGACTTATATAGATTCTCATATAAATTAGGTGATAATCACGAGGAAAAGAGCGGCAGTCGGAAAGGGGGGTCACGGCCAGACAGGTAGGATACTATCTTAGGAGTGCTGACTGAGCCAGGCCAAACAATGCATCTAAAGCGTCCAGACAATCCAGGTCCCGACCCAGACCATCCTGGCACACAGAAAGGCCAGCTCAGTCAGCGACGAGCCCAGTCCAGGAGCCGATGAAAAGATAATTCCCCCCTCGCAGACCACATGCGGCGTGGGGCCGCTTGTGAGCGCTGACAGAGCAAGATCAAGCAGAAAGGATATGAGTGGGAAACTTCAAAACCTGCTCATGTTTCTGGGCCCGTGAAAGGATTTGTATAACACATTCACTTTTGATGGACTTTCCCATGTTCCCCCAGACAGCTCTTTTGCTGTTGACGTGTTCAAATAATGAATCTCTTATGTTTATTTTTTTTTTTCTTCGGAGCAAGGCCGTGTTTCTAGTGGTTTTGCCGGGATGCTGGGTAATCCAGTCAGTCTCGCGTCGCAGCTGAGAACAGATGGAGTACCGCTGATTCTACAGCTGCCAGGGAAACGGGTGAGTCTTCCGAAACAGAGCGAGGGGCGCTAGAGCAGACGGAGGGCAAAAGAGGATGAGGTCAGGGTGAATCACGAAGAACTCTGTGTCATCTTACAAATACCTACAGGAAGCGAACGGTTTGAGTTGATTTATAGCTTTTTGAATACATAAATTGAGGTTGATTTGTTCTCTTCAGATCAATTCAGGCTCATTATTGGTTTCAAATTGAACATAAGCGCCAACAAAAGTATCGCATTTCTCATTTTCTGTCTTTTCCTTCCAATGTAATTGCATAATTACAGAACAATACAGTGGATTTATCTTTTGAAGCGAGTCTAATCATGCGTTTCTTCTCTCATTTCAGAACAAGAAGCATTTTCTGATGACTCCAAAGAAATTGCTCATACATTGTCTTCCTCAGGCGCTGCAATGGAACGTTTGTGTGTGATTCTTTTGCTTGTAAGTAAAACTTTCATAGTGAATGCACAATTCAATGGGTTCAACTGTGATGCCAACTTCCACAGCCGCTTCCCTGGTGAGTGAACGCCTGCTTTTTTTTGTGCAAGCATTTGATCATGGAATTAGTGATGTTTGAATCTCTCTCAACAGCCGAGCGGGACATCAGTGTGTATTGTGGAGTGCAAACCATAACGCTGAAGATCAATTTTTGCCCGGTGCTTTTCTCTGGCTACACCGACACTGACCTGGCGCTGAACGGGCGTCACGGCGATGCCCACTGCCGAGGGTTCATCAACAACAACACGTTCCCAACAGTCGTGCTGTTCAGCATTAGTCTCAGCACGCTGGAGGCATGTGGAAACTCACTTGCGGTAAGACACCGGTTTTCACCATTTTTAAAGGCCTACATGGAGGACACTGACCCATGACAGAATGATTTACACACATTAGCCCCTCAATGGTCCAGAATTTCAGGTTCAGTCTTTAGTAAGAAAAACACATTTGTTACTGTAAATGCTAAACTACAGCTTGTGTTTGGAGAGACAGTATCCTCTCTATGTCAGTTTGTCTGTAATAAATGAAGAACATCTGCGGTAAGGTGGATTTAGCTTTGGTTGGGTGACAGCAGAGATCCGGCAGTGATAAAAGAGCTGAGGATTAGGGAGGTGAAGGTACATTAGTTTTAGGAAGAGCAATCACACCTTAGTGCCTTTGTGTCTGTAGGTCTCCACGGCTCAGGGGCCCAACGCCTATGGGAATCTCTCCTTGGTCCAGATTGGGAATATAGCAGGATACATTGACACTCCGGATCCCCCGACGGTCATCAGCTACCTACCGGGACTGCTTTACAAGTTCAGTTGTAGTTACCCTCTGGAATACCTGGTCAACAACACACAGCTTGCTTCGTAAGTCCACTTCATCACTGTTACATAGCAAACTAATGCGGAATTATTCACAGCATTTTGATGGAAGATAAAACAGTCCCAAATTGCAGGTTGTCAAAGGCTTAGCACTTATTGTCAAGCTTTAACGAGCTAAATTGTGAGGCATAATTCAATTAGTATGCACAACGAATATGTTGTAAAACCTAATGCACGGTTGATTACAAGGACATCAGACGGTAAATCAGGAAAAACTATAACACAAGTTTTCCTTTCAGACTTTAATTGGCCGGCAAAATATATTTATCATATTTTAATAGCTTCTTTTGTTCGAAGGTCGGCCGCAGCGATATCAGTGAAGGACAGCAATGGCACGTTTGTGAGCACACTGAATTTACTTCTATACAACGTGAGTACATGTGGAATATATTTTATTTAAAATATAAACACATATACAGTATATATATATATAAAATACAATAAATTAATTTTTTTTACTACAATTTATATTTAGTAAAATATAGACTATATACACACTATACATGTATGTTTTATGATTTTTGAGCAAGTGTGTGTGGAATCCTAACCTTTGGTGTTTAATGTTTAAGGACTCCACATACGTCCATCATCTTGCCATCCCAGTGTCTGGACTTACTCTGAAGACGCGAGTGTTTGCCGCTGTAAAAGCCACCAACCTAGACAAGAGGTAAACTACAATTACACAAACATATCTTGGGAAAGTATCTTGCAAGGAGGTCTAAATGCAAAACATACTGCAGATATGATACTGAAACCGTCTTATTGGTGAGTTAACCATGAAATCTGATGGAGGTCAAATATCTATGGTCTTTGGACTGTGTCACTGCTTTGTTAAAGCACTTCCCTAAAATGACCTCCTCTCTTATATCTGATAAATCCAGAACTGGTTTAGCCCATTTAAGGAAGAATGCTGAGTGACTCAATGCCGGCCTTGTTTAGGTCAAACCATAGGCGCCACTAAAGTGGATGGGAAAGATTATCATGGGTCTTGAGTAGAGATAAGACACATGACTTCTATATGAAACAACAGTGGTTAACTCATATAGGGCCATTTCATATCCAGTCTTCCTTGTTTTAGTGACTGATTCACGCATGTCACTCCCCACAGATGGAATGTTCTGATGGACTACTGTTACACGACTCCTTCTGGGAATCCTAATGATGAGCTCCGATACGACCTTTTCTTTGGGTAATTCCATGTTTTCTGGATGTGCTTGTACATATGTGTGTGTCTGACTAGAACTGAGACTGAATGCTAGGTGTGTCTTGTCTCTGGTCCAGCAGATGTGATAAGGACCCACAGACAACAGTGTTTGAGAATGGGAAGAGCCAGATGGGCCGCTTTTCCTTCGAGGTGTTCCGCTTTGTCAAGCACAAGAACCAGAAAATGTCCACCGTCTTTCTGCACTGTGTGACCAAGCTGTGTCGCTCTGATGACTGCCCCCTGCTCTTGCCTGTAAGGATGGCTGCTTGAGACTAATGCCATAGTGAAACTCAGAAAGTGATTTGTTCATGTGATAGCAAAATATCATTTTTATCAGTGTCACATGACCCTTCAGAAATTCTTCTAATATGGTGATTTGGTGCTCAAAAAACATTTATTATCATTATCAATGTTGAAAACAGTTGTGCTGCTCAGTATTTTTTAAGGAATCCAGATACACATTTTTATTACAAGATCCTTTGACTCTATCTATGGTATACTTGATTTTCATTTAGAAAAACAAAGAAACAAAACTTAACAGCAATCAGAAAAATACATTACAGTAATGCAAGACAATTATGTGAAGAATAAAAAAATAAAACCGTAAATGTGTCATGGGAGTACTGGTTTGACTGCCTTTAGTTTATACTGAGAATATAGTAAGAGTCACCATCCCATCAATAATAGGAATTAGAAACAGTCAAGTGAAAGTAATAAGAATTTAAAAGGAAAACACAATTTTAATTCTGATAGTTTTAGTTCTAGTTGTAATCATATACTTTGTTTTCTGTTATTATAAGGAAATATACTTTAGACTGGAACTGTGTTTAAGACTGACAAACATTGTCATCCTGACAGATCTGTGGTAAGAGGAAGAAAAGGAACGTATCGGAAAGAACTGCGGTGGCCTCTGGCAATGCGGTCATGACTGCCGGGCCCATCATCACCCGAAGTGGTATGATATAAACTGTAATGTAGTGTTTATGTAGCTCATCTTGGTAGCACATGATTTCAACAATGCACATTTTTTAATTTTCATATTGAGCCTGTTATGTGACATGACTTAGCACCTTATGTCAATAGTGTGCTCATCTTACTAAAACAATTTTCATCTGTCCACAGATGAAACTCCCACCAATAATTCCCAGCTAGGTAAGCCTTGATTTGGCTTCCATTATAGATATTTTAAAAGAAAGCTAAATCCTTCTTTCTCAGAACTGTAGAATTTCTGATGGAGCATGCTTTACTTCCTCCCAGACAATATATAGGAATTTTTTTCTCCTCAAAGGATCTAGCGGCTTGAAAACGTGACCAAAATAAAGATTCGGAGGGTAGAAGTTAGAGAGAAGTTAATAGAGGGTAGAAGCAGGAGGTGTTATCAAGAAATGAACAAGCGGATTGAAAGAAAGAGTGTGCGATACAGTTTGAATGGTGGGTTATATATTGTAAGAAGTCTTCGTAACACTCTGTGTATGTGTGTGTGTTTTTTTCAGCACAGTTAAAAAGCCCTCCATTCAAAATGAATTCAGTGACAAGTGCCTTGATTTCTTCCATCGCGATCCTCGCCGTTATGAGCATGTGTTTCTTCATCCTGTCTCTGTCACTGCTGAGAGGAAAATATACAGCACCAACACCTCGGTCAGGAACCCACAACCCAGCGTTCAGCTAAACGCGCACACACACAGCTGTTTGAGCCGCTGAACAATACAGCAATACCTGTGTGCAGATCTCTCGGTTACACACAGTCATACAGTACAGGGAAGTAATATCATAATATCACTCTACACAGCCTTTAGCTATACACCGATGCCTATTTTCGGTCACAAAGAATGAATACCTCATTCTTATTCCTGTAAATTTACATAACACACAATCCTAAACCATAAGAGGCTGAACTCTGATTGGAAATGATTCTCACAGACATAATATAATCAGGAATAACAGCATTAAAATATGCTCTCAGTAATTTTTCCTCATTAAAATGTTTTACAGATTAAAAAATGTAATTTTGACTAAATCATGTACACTCACGTGAGATTCTTAGTCAAACACTGGTAGACCAAAAAACTTTGAGGGCTGACATGTTGAGATCACATGACCAGCTGAATAATACTGACTAAATGGACAGTTTTGCTAATGAAATTAGTTTGTCATGGCTGAGAAGGCATTTCCAAAACTGAAAAAATCTGATTTTGCATAATTCTGCATCCACACCACTAGGTGTCACTATAAGTCCAAGAAGGCTCACCCAACATAAACAAACATTTACAAATGCACTTTTAGGATTTAAAAAAATGGTCTATGCATGTACATGAAGGCAGATGCTTCTGACTACGATAGATGCAACACAAATGCTGTTACTCATCACTGCCGCAAGAGCTGCTATTTCTAAAACTGCCTGCTTTTATGATCAGATTTATCTTTCATGTCAACTACTGTTATGGCAGAGCAACAGTTTAAACAAAATCTTGATCTAAGTCACTCTTGATAACAACTTAGCTTAACACATCGGTTTAAAGGCAAAATGTCTGCATTCATAAACTTCGTGAAACATATTTCTGACTGCAAAGGGATAGTTTTCATTTTCACATCACTAATATCTTATTTTGAAACAAAGGAGATATTTTTTAAGAAACGTTTCTAGTGTTTTTATTAGGGGTGTAACGGTACACAGATGTCACTGTTTGGTACGTACCTCAGTTCGGGGGTCACGGTTCGATACGTTTTTGGTACAACAAGAAAAAAAATTCCACCTAGATGTGAAAATACTAAATATTATATTGAATTATATTTATAGAATCTGCAGAACATATACACATACAAGGAATAAATGCTAATACTAATATATTTGATTTAGTTAAAAGATAAACAATGGGAAAAAACTGTGCGACATGCAACTTAGCCTATATCTGACCCTGGACCACAAAACCAGTCTTAAGTCACTGGGGTATATTCTTAGCAATAGCCAAAAAAACATTGTGTGGGTCAAAATTATCCATTTTTCTTTTATGCCAAAAATCAATTCAATTTAATTCAATTCAAGTTTATTTGTATAGCGCTTTTTACAATACAAATCGTTACAAAGCAACTTTTCAGAAAATTATGTTTCTACAATAACATATCATTAGGATACTATGTAAAGATCATGTTTCATGAAGATATTTTGTTCCATTTCCAAGTCCCATTTGAAGATAATTTCCTACTGTAAATATATCAAAACTTACTTTTTGATTTAGTAATAAGCATTGATAAGAATTCATTTGGACAATTTCAAAGGCGATTTTCTCAGTATATAGATTATTTTTTGCCCCCTCAGATTCCAGATTCTCAAATAGTTGTGTCTCGGCAAAATATTGTCCTTTTCTAATAAACCATACATCAACGGAAAGCTTATTTATTCAGCTTTCAGATTTAGGTATAAATCTCAATTTCAAAAAATTGACACTTAAGACTGATTTTGTGGTCCAGGGTCACATATTTCGTTTCAGTTCATTTTTATGTGACACTTAATTTGATCACATAAAAGAAACTCAAATGGCAGAAAACAACATCCTATTTGTTTTCTTTATTTTACAAAAGTACAATGTTTTGTTTTCATTTTAAATAAAAGTAGGCATTTTACAGTGATGCATTATTAATAAGACAATAAATAACAGAGTGTTTTAAGTTGATACTGCTGGTATAAAGAAACAGTTAAAGTAATCGTGCCAGCGCACACAGACACAAAACACATCAGTTGCTAACTTGACAGCGCATTTGGTACTTTATTCAAATAAAATGCAGTGAACCAAACATCAGCACGCCCGCCTCTGTGTCAGCGTTAGAACGCAACTGAAGTACAAAGCCTATAATTTACATAATAAATAATAGTTTTGCATTCAGATACATCGTAAATATGGAAATATTATGGAATATATGGATTTGTGGTGAATGAGATGAATGGGTATCATTTCGCACACAGTCGAGTGTGCAAGCCTTTAAAAAGTGTACTCCTTTGTCATTGAAAGACGCATTCAGAATCAGCAAATGGTCACTGTCTAGTTGGCATAGTTTTCAAGTGCGCAACTCATGGCATTCGCTGTTCTACTGCTGGTGGCTATCAAACAGTGTTGCTTTACTGTCAGCACCCCCTTCTGGATTGAGGGTGAATTGTCTGTATTCGCTGTAAACCGGATGTCCATACCATGACTGTTTGGTACAAATGAATATATCGTTACACCCCTATTTTTTATCTATAAAGTCTTATGCTGTTGTTTTGTATGGGAAACAACAGTTGAAATATATTTCAAATTATAATATATAATATAAATACAGGTTTGGAATCTACAGAAGAATAATTTTTCGATGAACTTTCCCACCATTTATTTCATACTTTAAGACGTGACTGCTACAACACTACACGACAGCAGCACAATTTGTTTCTGTCAAACCTGAAACACTAAAATGATACATTGAAAGTGATCGTAGCTACACGGTGTAACACAAACATGAATAAATATTTTGTTTTTACAAACCTTATTTAATTGCACTTGTAAATCAACTGATCAATAGAGCAGCAAACTGTTTTTACATATATTTCATTTGAAATGTAATTTGATCTGTTGGTGCAGTGTAACTTAAAGTTAATACCTCAGCCCCTTGCTTCATTATTGCAGGGTTTAAGATCAGTTACATGAAGAACATGAGCAAAGGTATCTAATAGACCTGCATAACATATATTTCTAGTTCAGTGAGAATATAAGAGGCTATAGGAAGGAAAGTGAGGAGTCTATTCATCACAACAGCACAAAAGATCATGGGACACCAGTGATTCCGAGTACATTACTCTCTGCAATAATTAGTTTGAGTTACAAGAGATGAGAAAGAGACCATAGGGAACGAATTTAATTAAGTCGAACAGCAACCTAGATCACTATGCTATGTGATTGAGGTGGATGAGAAGACTATTTAAGATATTTTTAGTTTTAATTAATTGTATTTGTTTTTACTCATTAGTATTCATATGCCTAGGTGATACCCGCTGAACAGTAAAAAGGCTTAGCTCTTAGTCTCACATACTCTAATATTTAGTATTAGCTTTTCTCTTTCATTATTATTATTATTATTATTTCAATGGTGTTTATGTCCAAGACAATTTAATTAAATATAACAGCCCATGTTATTATCCCCCAAACACGTATTTGTATTACTTTGTAGATTTTTCTTTCGTCTTTTTTAACAATAAAGTAAATTCAGATGTGTGTCTGAATATTTTGTTTGCAGATTTTCCTGTAGTAATTACAAAACACACAGGGGTCACAGTTCATTACTCAGTTCTATTATATTCAATTATGTCTTTGAAGAAAGCAGGCTTGTAAAGCTTTTCACAATGATAGTAATCACCATGACACCAGCTAAACAAAGATCATGTATTCATATCAGACCTCTGAAGATGTCCAGGCTTATTATCCGTGACATCAGTGACAAATATTAATGGGATTGTGGCAGAATAAATGAATGGCTCAATTTAATCTGAAGGATTCTGGGTACAAAAGGGCAGGGATGGGACCCACAATATCTTCTCTGGATATGAAAAGCAAACAATCCATCAGAAGATATTTCCTCCTCTCCTGTGGTGAGTTGTAAAGGCAAAGACATCAGAACTCTCAATATATATATATATACACAGTGGGTACGGAAAGTATCTTTTTCAGTCTTTGTTATATTGCAGCCATTTGCTAAATTCATTTTTTCCTCATTAATGTACAAACAGCACCCCATATTTACAGAGAAACACAGAATTGTTGACATTTTTCCAGATTTATTAAAAAAGAAAAACTGAAATATCACATGGCCCTTAGTATTCAGACCCTTTGCTGTGACACTCATATATTTAACTCAGGTGCTGTCCAATTCTGTGGCAAGGCACAGATCTGGCCAAGGTTACAAAAAAATGTTATGCTGCACTTAAGGTTTCTAAGAGCACAGTGGCCTCCATAATCCTTATGTGGAAGACGTTTGGGATGACCAGAACCCTTCCTACAGCTGGCCGTCCGGCCAAACTGAGCTATCGGGGGAGAAGAGCCTTGGTGAGAGAGATTAAGAAGAACCCAAAGATCACTGTGGCTGAGCTCCAGAGATGCAGTCGAGAGATGCGAGAAAGTTGTAGAAAGTCAACCATCACTGCAGCCCTCCACCAGTCGGGGCTTTATGCCAGACAGAAACCTTTCCTCAGTGAAAGACACATGAGAGCCTGCATGGAGTTTGCTAAAGAACACCTGAAGGACTCTGGTCTGATGAGACCAAGATAAAACTTTTTGGCCTTAATTCGAAGCGGTATGTGTGGCGAAAACCAGGCACTGCTCATCACCTGTGCAATACAGTCCCAACAGTGAAGGATGGTGGTGGCAGCAGCATCATGCTGTGGGGGTGTTTTTCAGCTGCAAGGACAGGACGATGGTTGCAATTGAGGGAAAGATGAATGCAGCCAAGTACAGGGATATCCTGGACGAAAACCTTCTCCAGAGTGCTCAGGACCTCAGACCGGGCCGAAGGTTCACCTTTCAACAAGACAATGACCCCAAGCACACAGCTAAAATAATGAAGGAGTGGCTTCACTACAACTCTGTGACTGTTCTTGAATGGCCCAGCCAGAGCCCTGACGAAACCCAATTGAACATCTCTGGAGAGACCTGAAAATGGCTGTCCTTCAACGTTTACCATCCAACCTGACAGAACTGGAGAGGATCTGCAAGGAGGAATGGCAGAGGATCCCCAAATCCAAGTGTGAAAAACTTGTTGCGTCTTTCCCAAAAAGACTCATGGGCTGTATTAGATCAAAAGGGTGCTTTTACTAAATACTGAGCAAAGGGTCTGAATGCTTAGGACCATGTGATATTTAAGTTTTTCTTTTTTAATAAATGTGCAAAAATGTCAACAATTCTGTGTTTTTCTGTCAATACGGGGTGCTGTGTGTACATTAATGAGAAAAAAAAAATAACTTAAATGATTTTAGCAAATAGCTGCAATATAACAAAGAATGAAAAACTTAAGGGGGTCTGAATACTTTCCGTACCAACTGTATATATATCAAAGCATAATGATATTTCCTTCTGAAACCATTATTGTACCATTTTAACATCAATGTGCTTTATGTAAGAGTGTTTTAGTATTGGTTTCAAAGCTGCATGGTTTTCACAGTGACATAAGTATACCCTTCTTAAATAAAAATCCACCTTAGTTCCTGACATGAATTTTTTTTAGATCTGACAATCTCCTTATCTGCCATAAAGAAGGGTTGAGTGTCAGCATAGAATATAAGGATTAGCTCTTTTGATTTGGAACTGACCTGAACTGAACTGAAACTGAACTGAAGAGTATAAACCCAGCCTTTGTCACAGAAAGTGCAATTCTAAATCTTGATGACAAAAAAAAAAAAAAAAAAAAGTTGTTGAAAAGAGTTTTATAATTTAGGAAAAATAAACATTTAATAATGTATAAAATTATATTTTAAAATGAATATGAATTTGGTACATTTTTAATTAATAATAAAAAAATAGTATATATATAAATCTGTCTGGGAAGAAGAAATCACACTGCTGGCATGTGACACGGGCAGGGGTCACGCTAAAGCTTTATTAAACCCATCAGTGATTCTCCACAGATTCACCTAAGATTTATCTGGATCTGTGGCTCATCCTACTAAGAACGAAAAGAAAAAACGCTGAAACAAAGTGATTAGTTTGGAGCTTAAAGCAGAGCCCTCTCATTACAGAGTAATCCACTGACCTTTTCACACCACTTAACAGTGTTTACCCACTCATTGGCTGGCCTTCAATCAAACAGGCCCTGTTTTTAGACCTCTAGATATACAGTTTTGTTCAAAATAATAGCAGTACAATGTGACTAACCAGAATAATCAAGGTTTTTAGTATATTTTTTATTGCTACGTGGCAAACAAGTTACCAGTAGGTTCAGTAGATTGTCAGAAAACAAACAAGACCCAGCATTCATGATATGCACGCTCTTAAGGCTGTGCAATTGGGCAATTAGTTGAAAGGGGTGTGTTCAAAAAAATAGCAGTGTCTACCTTTGACTGTACAAACTCAAAACTATTTTGTACAAACATTTTTTTTTTCTGGGATTTAGCAATCCTGTGAATCACTAAACTAATATTTAGTTGTACGACCACAGTTTTTTAAAACTGCTTGACATCTGTGTGGCATGGAGTCAACCAACTTGTGGCACCTCTCAGCTGTTATTCCACTCCATGATTCTTTAACAACATTCCACAATTAATTCACATTTCTTGGTTTTGCTTCAGAAACAGCATTTTTGATATCACCCCACAAGTTCTCAATTGGATTAAGGTCTGGAGATTGGGCTGGCCACTCCATAACATTAATTTTGTTGGTTTGGAACCAAGACTTTGCCCGTTTACTAGTGTGTTTTGGGTCATTGTCTTGTTGAAACAACCATTTCAAGGGCATGTCCTCTTCAGCATAGGGCAACATGACCTCTTCAAGTATTTTAACATATGCAAACTGATCCATGATCCCTGGTATGCGATAAATAGGCCCAACACCATAGTAGGAGAAACATGCCCATATCATGATGCTTGCACCTCCATGCTTCACTGTCTTCACTGTGTACTGTGGCTTGAATTCAGAGTTTGGGGGTCGTCTCACAAACTGCCTGTGGCCCTTGGACCCAAAAAGAACAATTTTACTCTCATCAGTCCACAAAATGTTCCTCCATTTCTCTTTAGGCCAGTTGATGTGTTCTTTGGCAAATTGTAACCTCTTCTGCACATGCCTTTTTTTTAACAGAGGGACTTTGCGGGGGATTCTTGAAAATAGATTAGCTTCACACAGACGTCTTCTAACTGTCACAGTACTTACAGGTAACTCCAGACTGTCTTTGATCATCCTGGAGGTGATCATTAGCTGAGCCTTTGCCATTCTGGTTATTCTTCTATCCATTTTGATGGTTGTCTTCCGTTTTCTTCCACGTCTCTCTGGTTTTGCTCTCCATTTTAAGGCATTGGAGATCATTTTAGCTGAACAGCCTATCATTTTTTGCACCTCTTTATAGGTTTTCCCCTCTCTAATCAACTTTTTAATCAAAGTACGCTGTTCTTCTGAACAATGTCTTGAACAACCCATTTTCCTCAGCTTTCAAATGCATGTTCAACAAGTGTTGGCTTCATCCTTAAATAGGGGCCACCTGATTCACACCTGTTTCTTCACAAAATTGATGACCTCAGTGATTGAATGCCACACTGCTATTTTTTTGAACACACCCCTTTCAACTAATTCAACTAATTGCCCAATTGCACAGCCTTAAGAGCGTGCATATCATGAATGCTGGGTCTCATTTGTTTTCTGAGAATCTACTGAACCTACACTGTAAGCAATTGCTGTAAATTTACAGCTGATTTTCAACACTAAAATACTGTTTTCATGTTAAACAGTTTAGTACTGTAGTTCGCAGTGCATTGTGGGCTCCTTAAACCGGAACAACAAGACAGAGGCCCTAAACAGTATGCTGATGTTTTAAATTACAGTACAATACAGTATTTTTTTTAAACTGCGTATTGACTGGGGAATTTGGAGCATGGTCAGAAGCTTGTTACAACATTAATATTTTTAAATTGAGGCTACTGCTTTTGGTCAACTTTAAGAAATACAGAAATAATTTGCCATTAACTCCTGGAGGGACTTCGGGAACCATCATTTGAATAGGAGATTGTCCAGAACAGGATACACTTTTTACATGACGTGCTGCACATCGTTGAGTGTTCTTCATCAACAACCATCTGGTCTTGCTACAAATTAAACGGTAATTCAAATCTTATTCATATTGCCAAGAATGCTTGATATCAAACTTATAGTAGCTTGTCTTGCTAGGGATTTGAACATGTCATTTAACAGTGGGGCTTAGATTTGAATAGCCAAAACCATATTACTTTTGGGTGGTATTTTATTTAATTTTGGTAATGTTAGCTTTTCTTTCACTATCTTAACATTGCAACTCGGTTAAGGTTAAACTTTTCTGCATGATCACTGATACGGTGTAACTAAAAATCAGCCAGCAGCCGTAATCAAGACTAATACATGTTTGTAGATTTTCAGTCTACAAGGAATTTGCCATTGGGCAATAACAAAATGTTCCCGTCAGATCTGTTGTCATAACTGTGCCATAATAGTGACATACAGTACGGCACATGAGAATTCATAAAAATACACCTAATTTAACCTTTAAGTGCGTTTTGGGGAATACTACTACATTTGTGAAAACGGAAGTGTAAATTATTTTGTAGCTCACAGGAAGCTGCGTGTAAGCTGATAAATTACCTCCATGTTGTCAGCCAGTTACTAAATTGCATTATGGGTAAAGTAGGTGCAAGGTTTTAAAAAGTATTGCACTTGTCTTCTTTGCCCTACTATGACACTGTTGAAATTTTTAAAAGCAAATGATCAAATCAATACAGCAGAAACACAAGTTTTAACTTTTTTATTCCAAATATTCTTCTTCCTTTTCAAAACCTGGTGCCTACATTATCCACAATGCAACTTGACCACTGAGTGATATCACTGGAAGCAATTTATCATATTATGTGCAGTTTCCTCTAGAGCCACAAAAGGGTTCATACTACGTTTTAGATGTCTGCAGTAGAACTCCCCAAGACCTGTAAAAATAAAATTTTACCCTTTAAATTTTTTATGCCAAAACTATTTAGCAGTTTGATTGTAGGTACTTCAGAAGCCTACTTCTTTCATCTCTAGGTTACTCTCCTCTAGTGTTTACTAATTATTGTTCTTTATATAAATATTCTTCTTAAAAATCTTATTATGATAAAGATAATGTACTTGTTCCCTTCAGGTGTCTGCCACTGCAGCTGACGTTAAGACAACTCTCAGTCTTCCTGCAAGTCCTCGCCTGATACTGCCTGGTAATATACATTTAATTTATATTCATTGATAGACAAGTTGTATATCATATCGCCCATTGATCTTGAGTTTACAAATGTTTACACAAGGCAACAATTATTCCCATGTTGCTATGACTTGAAGTTTCAGGTGCAACAGGGCAAATCACAATTATGGGTTGGGTGATCACCTTTGAGGGCCTTGTAATCTCTGAGGGCATCACACCAACATTTGCAACAGGACTTGTTGATATGGTTGCAATATACTACATTTTCAACCTTCAGTATCAAGAAGAGGCAGCCTGCAACTCTGGAATTCATTCAAAGGTAAACCCCTTCATTCCCTGTCATCATTATATGGATATATACAATTAAATTAATGTGTTTGTATTTTTTTGCATAAAATTTGCATTTCAAGCCTCAATACACACACACACACACACATACACACGCACACGCACACACACACACACATCTACACAAACACACACACATACACACACGGATTAAGCCACAAGAGAACTGTTATTATAAAATTTATAAGCATTAGCTTGGAGTGTATGTTGTACATTCCTGATTGTTTTTATTTATCATTATGAATATTTGTTGTTTTATGACAGTGGAAGTACTGGAATAATGCTGCACAGAGGAACAGCAACTACCAAAGTGATGGTCATCTCTCCTGGATCAACAAATAAGATGTAAAAACACAAGCCTCATAGGACAATTTTAAGAGGAAACCTGCAAGTCTAGCTTGCAGTGGCACAGTTGCCTACCTTACTGTTTTATTTTTAAATGTATTTATTGATGCATATTTTTGATTCATCCTGCTAAAATGTTCTAGTTTCAAAATGGCCATTTTCAAAATGTTCTTAAGTATGTTTTCAAAATGTTGCCAATTCTGCATATGTTCAAATGTTATTATGAAAGTATATTTCTACAGACAGCAGAAAATATATTGCATATATGTATATATACATATATACATCTTTTAAGTTGACTTGTGAGGAAATTATTTCTTTTTCTTTCCATTTTTTTTTTTTTTGTATTCATGTTGACATTGGCATTGCTCTTTGAAATAAAGGTATTTGATTATCAATGTATTTAATGTATTTAAATATCAATGAAGAATTTTAAGAAACAGCTAAATTTAGGATTATTTCTAATACAGTAAAAAATGCAGCATATATCTATGATTTATTTGAAAACTAAAATAATATTGTTTAGGTTGTTACTTTAACTTCTCACAGTTTACTGTAGACAGGCACAGTAGATGTTATAAGTTAAAGTAACAACCTAAACAATATTATTTTAGTTTTCAAATAAATCATAGATATATGCTGCATTTTTTTTACTGTATTAGACTGTGAAATCATTTAACAGTGTGATTACAGAAATAAACTGTATTTCTGGTTAACAGACTACTACCGTAAAGTCTATTTACGTATGAGTACCGTAAAAATAACGGTATATTGCTGGCGTCTTTGCTGCCAGCTCTTTACTGTAAATTATAGAAATACAGAAACATACCGTTTTTCTGGTTTACAGACTACTACCGTAAAGTCATTTTACGTATGAATACCGTAAAAATAACGGTATACTGCTGGCGTCTCTGCTGCCAGCTCTTTACTGTTATTTTACAGGACAATTTTTTACAGTGTACTGGTAACTTGTTTGCCACGTAGCAATAAAAAAATATACGAAAAACCTTGATTATTCTGGTTAGTCACATTGTACTGCTATTATTTTGAACAATACTGTATGTGATAGTACTATTAGTTAATTTGGACAAATGTTTAAAAGAAAAAGGCACAGCTTATGTGATCAGAGATCTCTGACTTGACTAAATACACACAATTAGAAATCAGATTGCAATTAAAGCAGGTAGGTATAAGAATGGTTGGTGTATAAGCGTTAAGTGACCAAATAAGCACTAATTGCGAGCATCTGTTATTATTTGTATCTTTTTTCAGGTGTCAAGCTATCAAACTAAACACAGTAAGTGACTTAAGATTTGATTGAGATATTACTGTGAAGGATTAGTCAAAACAAAGCTCAGGAGTGCACTGTGATGTGTATAATGAATGTTTTACTCACCCCTGTAATCATGTTGTCTGATTTCTGATCTATTTAATTAGTTATCTAATAATGCCCAGTGGGCTTAATTTATGAAATGCTGGCAGAATGAATTTTCTTTGTAAACAGTTTGCCAAACCATTCTTATGTAATTTGTTGCAGCAGTATGAAAATGTAACATACAAAAAGCACAACTACACGTATTTTACGTTAGATAGATTGTTTTTCATTATAGAACTTAATGGAAACCATTATTACAGTTTATTTAATATATCTGTTATTATGACAAACACTGAAAACCCTACTACAGTGTCAGGTTTTGTTATTCATTTAAACTGTTATGTCAAAAGTAGTTTCCTTTGTCATTTCGAAGAAATCAGACAACAATGGCTAAAACAGTCATGTGGTTTTCGGTGTACACCTTGTCCAAAGAAAACAATGTTACCATGGAAACTGACAATCCATGAAAGACAGAAATAAACAACAACAACAAAAAATTACTCAGCTGCCTACCCCTGTCAGGTTTTCCATCACAAAGGTCACATTTTTAAGACTCAGTGGTATGTGTTTGCTTTATCATCCTTATTTATTGTGTTGCTTGGATTACCTTTGGATCAACATAAAGATCTCTGACATTTCGTAGTGTTAAATTAAGGTGGAAAGAGCCATTACTGTATTGTCTCTATTCCTCAGGAGGATATCTATGTTAAGTTAAGTAGAAAAAGAAACCAAGCTATTGTCAACTGCATATCTGAAGGCCCATGTTGTGTAGAGTTTTAGCAAGTGCCTTTAGGCGGTCAACTATGGGACTTTATTCACAAAAGGGCTGGTCCCAAACAGTGGCCACACCAAACCTTTCTGACCTTATTTCATTACCATCCGACACAATGGAAAGTGCTCTATAAAAGGACTCGACAGTTCACAAGATCTCACAGGCAGAGGATACCCAAACCAGCCGCAAACATGATCCAAGGTGCGTACGTGTCCTAGGACGTGTAACTGTGGGATATGCGCTAAGCTCCTGGATATACCGATGGTGACTAGCTGATTTTGATTATGGTGCATTTTCTTTCCTGAACAGGTTCGCGTTCCGCAAACAACTGGAAAGATATCCTCCTCAACATTTTCCTCTTCCTCCTAGTCACAAAATTCGATAAAAGCTTTCAGTTAACACTGAGCGACTGCGGATCAGAGTTCAGACGTCCAGGTATATTTTTCATTTCTGATTGAATCACACAGAAATTAATTGCTTGTTTACATCATAAAATACCAGAATTATTTGAATTAGCTTATTTTGATGTATGTCTTTGGGTGTTTTCAAGCTTGTGATTCTGTCCAATTTGATGAAAAAAAACAACAACTTTTATTCGCTTCAATTGTTTTTTGTCTCAAATAAGACTTTGTACAGTTTTTTGCGCAACTAATCTTGTCGTTCTTGCCATGACAGAGTACACAGACATCTCTGTAGACTGTGGAACGGAGTACATCAGCCTGGCTATCAAATTCTGTCCTGTCATGTACACTGGCTACAACGAATCGGAGTTAATTCTCAACAACATCATGAATAACCCAGACTGCTATGCGACCCTCGATACTACCGTTTCACCTCCTGTGGCTCGATTTAGTTTGCCGATTAACTCAACCGATGGCTGTGGCAGCAACTTTGTTGTGAGTAATGGCTGTAAATCAAAGTAAATCAAATAACTTATTATTAAAAGCCAAAACTAAATGGTCAGTCTGTTTTTATGGCATTAAATACAATTCAATCCTAACATCTCTCCACAGACAACAAGTAGTGTAGGGACAGGTGTATTCTCAGAGTTCTCCAACATCGAGACGGTCAACATCAGTGGAATTATACGATCGAAAGACATCACAACAGGCACAGTGACGTATAACGCTGAGCTGAAGTACTACTACTCGTGCGCCTATCCTCTGGAGTACCTGATCAACAACACTCAAGTGGATGTGTAAGGGCTTATTTTCACTCATGGTAAAGCGTACCAGGTCTAAGATCCATTACTGAGGATAAAAGAACAAAACGGACTGGGGAATAAGCATTTTGTTGTAGTATCACTTTCTAAGAACACATTAAATCCAACTGGTCCATCCCTGTTGTTATCCTCAAGGGACAAGAAGACGATATCATATACGCAACAGTGACACAGATACACACGTCTATTCCAGTGGTTTTTGGTTAACTTTAACCTAGTTATGCCTTCTCACAGGTCGGGCTCCTCGATTGCAGTAAAAGACAACAATGGCAGTTTCATCAGCACTCTGAGTCTCAGACTCTTCAGTGTAAGTCTTTCCCTAAACTGGACCTACAGCTAGAGACATACACAAACATAAAATATTAATTTATCTGAATTTCTCTTCATTTCTCAGGACATTAACTACACCCAGCCTCTTGTTATGCCTCCCCTCGGTATTGAGCTGAGGACTAATGTGTTTGTGCAAGTGGAGGCCGCCAACTTGTCCACCCAGTAAGACCTGTTTCATTGAGTATCATTATGGCAGTAAATGAATACATTTGGCATTAAAGTCGACGACTGTTACTTATTTTACAGGTACTTTTTGCTGTTGGACAGATGCTTTGCCTCTGTTTCCACCATCCCTACCACCAGGACCTACTACGACCTCTTTATGCCGTAAGTTTAATCATAAAATATTATCCTAATTTTATTTTATTTTAACCCAAAAAAGTACTGTGCCTTTACTATGGTACTTTGATCTATACTATGGTCATGGGAAACTGCATGTTACATTACCACTGCACCATGTGTGTAAGCTTGTTTGTAAAACTCTACAATCTGTCCGATAGGATTTGGTGGGCCTGAGAGAGAATAATTTGCAATTTGACGATTTGTTTGATCAGTTGCGGTGGTGATCGGCTCACTAAAATGCTGGTGAATGGGGAGATGCAACGTGCTCGGTTCTCATTTCCGGCCTTCCGCTTCACAGAGCAGCAGAACCAAACAGTTTCAACATACTACCTGCACTGCATTACAAGACTCTGTGAAATATCAACCTGCAGTGCATTTAGGGTAAAAACATTCAACTTATACCTTCTTGTATTAGTTAATTGTAATTTTACAAGCATTTTAGTGCCACGTAAAAAAAAAAAAAAAAAAAAAAAAACCCTGAGATTATGAGTCGTAATATTTAGAATAAAGTTGAAATTACAAAAAGAACGTTGAAATATTACGAGAATTAAGTCGAAATGTTTTGAGAATAAAGTTGTAATAATACAAGAATAAAGTTGAAATGTTTTGAGAATAAAATCGTTATACTACAAGAATAAAGTCGAAATATTATGAGATTAACGTCAAAATATTACGACAATACATTTTCGCATATTTTGAATTTTCACAAAGAAAACAGTTTAATTTAATGAATTGTTTCACATAAACACAGCGACCTGATCATTGAAGAGTTTGAAAAACACATTATTGTAAGACACAGAATTAGTGTTTCACTATATAACTGATTTTGAAAGCTGACACATTAAAAGTAGGTGTATCAAAAACACAAATCTTATTGCTATTGGGTGGCATGAGCACTACAAATAACGAATGCAATGGAAGACATGAAATATTATTTCCAAACATACTGTCCCCCCAAGTATGACACATGGTATGACTTCTGCGAATGATCCCACATATATTTGTAGAGTAAAAAAAATAAGAGAGCTACAGTGGCCCCCGAAGGAATGTCGATAGGGTGTGTGAGCTGATGTTAAGATAAAAAGGTTTTCCTGGTCAGTCTGTTAATAAATATTATATTCTTGATATTAAGCTGTTTCCGCGAGTCCTTAAACTGACTCTTCCTCATCCCAGTAAGATGATGCAGCCGCTCGGACGCAACAATATTCAAATCAATTCCAGTCGCGTGCAACTTCTCCCACCGCTCTCAATCCGGGCCATTTGCATGTGCAATAAAGGCCTACTCTCAAAATATTATAACTTTAATTTCTACGATTTAAATTCTCAAAACATTTCAACTTTATTCTTGTAGTATTACGACTTTATTCTCATAATATTTCAACTATATTATCTAAGTATTTTGACTTTATTAATGTAAATTCGACTTTATTCTTGAAGTTTTTTTACTTTATTCTCAAAGTATTTTGACTTTATTCTTGAAGTTTTTTTACTTTATTCTCAAAGTATTTTGACTTTATTCTCGAAGTATTTCGATTTTATTCTTGAAACATTCAACATGGCACTAAAACACTGTCATAGTAATTTATATAAGCTAGGCAAATTAGAAACGCCTTTTGGCTTGGGATGGGTAGGTTGTTATTGTCATTGTCAATATACAGTGGTTTTTCCAAGCTTTGCTATTTTGTGGGGATTTTTGAACAAACAAACAAAAAAAGCAACATAAACATTAAGTTCCCCTACCCAGAGACAAACACTGGCTAAGACACTTTTTAGACTTACCATACTCTATGACTCTTTCCACAGCAATGTCGCAAACGAAAAAGGAGAGACGTTGTGCCTTTAACCACCACTCCTTCTCCAAATGGAGTCACAGAAGCCAGAACCCTCACATCACCAGCCATCGTTATACGTGCAGATAATGGTACGTTCCTTTCCCTTTGTGAAAACACAATGAATTATTGATCTCCAACACTACTGAGATTTAAGCTCCAGATCTGAGAAGCTCACTTCCTGTTTATTTCATTTCAGTGGTGGCAACAAAAGAGGAAGGTGAGCTTCAGCTGTTTCACACATAAAGCATGTAATATTTGTCCAAAATCACTTCATATTTTCCAGTGTTATGGGAATTATTTCCTGAATATAGCAATGTTAACTAATTTAACTTAATACTAATTTAATGAAACAAACATAGGAAACAATCAAGCACTCTCTTGTAGAATGTTGTAGAATCAGTTTGTCTGTGTAAGGCATTATGTATCTTTTTACAGATAAAGATACAGTACTGCTGTCTATCACTGTTTTTGACACTGAATTCTAGTTTTTGTTGTTGAAAGTAATTTTTTCAGCCAAATTATCTGATTGTTTTAAATAAATAAAACAATTATTACAATTATTTTCTAATATTTTTATTTTCAAATAATCATAATATTATATAATTATTACTTTTTATTAATTTACTATATAAATATGAATTTTCACTAGCCATTACTCCAGTCTTCAGTGTCACATGATCTTTCAGGAAACCTTTGGATTGGCTGATTTGGTGTTCAAGACATTTACTATTAATATCAATGTTGTAATTAATATCAATTGTATCAACAATTGTGCTGCTTACTATTTTTGAAGAAATAATGATACATTTTACTTCAGGATTCTTTGACGAAGAAGAAATCGTAACATTTTTGACCCATTTATTGCTGAATAAAAGTGGTAATTTCTTTAAAACCCTACTTTTGTTTGTAGTATTCGAATCTCATATGTCCTTGTTTTGCAGAAGTCACAATCAACACGGAAACACCTTCAGACTCTTCTGTGGGTCTCGGCTTGGCTGTGGGCATCCTGGCATTTGCCTGCATCATGACTGTAGGATTGGGAGCAGTTTTCTACAAGAGATACTGGCACAACGCACCTTCAAATATGCCCCGGTGAGCTGTGACACCCTGCTCTTACTCCAAGAGAAGACTGCTGCTGGAGGGCTGAGCAGGGCTCAGCATAGAACTGTTTCAGACATCTCAATATTTTCTATAATGTTTCTAGCTGAATAATCATAGCATAATGTGGTTTAGAAGAGCAACAGTGTACTAATGTCGTTTAGAAGAGCAACAGTGTACTACTACATCAGCTCTACATCTTAAACTTGTGTTTGACCTGGGAATACATGTTAAATGCACAACCAAAACAGAGCTTTAATCCTTAGTTTATATAAGGCAATATGAATTCTCTGTATTCTTGTGTTTTGCAATAGTGCATTAAAAATACTGACCCATCAAATGAATCCAATCCCAATGAGCTCACACCGTGGTACCTGTAAAACACAAAAAGGAAATAAATCTGAATGTGTGTGATGGGTTTACCTTCTAAAATGTAATATGTTATTTATTAAACACTACTCTTTCTGCTTATTCCTCATTTAACTTTGACATCCCCATATCTAAAGACTACTAATGCACAGCCCAAAACATCCCTGCATTTACAATGAAACACATCCTTTTAAATCAATAAAGCAATAGCAGACTATTATAGATTCCTTCTGCATGTTCAACTTCATAAATAAAGAAATGGAAATAAAAGCAATTTCAAATGAAATTGAGCTGAAGGAGAGTGCAGCAAAGCGTTGATCTTTAGATCTGAAGTTATGTTCTTGGCTCTGCAATTTTGTAATTTCTTTTAAAGTCATATGGAAGACTGAACTCTTAAAAGTAGATGTAATTTTGCGATTCATCCATTAATGCATGCTTCATATGAGTAAAGGCTGCTGGTACAAGAACAAATCACTGTCCTCTTGAGTGGGTTTTTACTTAGTTGCAGTAAAATCCAATTAGATTGCCTGAAAATAGCATTCGGGTCTTTTAAAACTATTATACACACCGTACTTAAAATGTGACAGAGGTGTGTGTAAAAGGTTGTAAAGGTAGAAAATACCTAGTAAAAAGTTGTCTATATGATGAAAATAGGCACCTAGCTAAAGTGGGTTAAGCAAATTCATTCAGAAAAAGTGGATTTTTAGGTGACACCTCTGCAATATTAGTAGGGAAATCTGATCACAGTCTAATATCATTTTACTGTGGCCTGTCAAATGAACTAATGCCTGATCTGTATATTGTCAGGTGTCTTTACAGCTATGATGAACCTAACTTCATTGTTCTCATTGTTTAGGGAGTTCATGTTTTCATGTCTGACACCTGAAACTGCTCTCACAGCCACGCTGGAGAAAACGTGATCTTATATTGCACTCCATACTAATACCTCACATAGGCCTAATTATTGCCAAATTACACAAAATGATCAATCAATCAACCATTCACTCCATTCAGTTTTTGTTTTGTTTTGAGGTCATGATTGGGACAGAAACCCTGTTGAGTTCAGAGAGGAAAGGACAGATTTGTAGACGGATCCAGCACAGAAGTAGGGCACATGATGATTCATTCTGTCAGATGCTGAACTAGGCCATCATTTTGTGGCTCTCTTTAAGTCTCTTTGTTTCTTTTGCACTGTTTTGCAAGCATAGCTTCAAATATTTTAATGCCCCACATTCTGACTCACCCGCAAAGGGTACAGTGGTTTTCCAAAGAAATGTAGCATTAAAATATAATAGATATTTTATTTTTAGGATTTATTAATACAGTTTTTATCTGCAGTGTCCTACATAGCACACAGCAGCTGCACCAGCCAGAAATTTATTGTAGGAAATACAGTAACACAACTCATATCCGCATATTTTGGTAACTGATAATGTTAATATACCAATCAATTTAAATGACTGAAGTAGGTCATGCACAACAACGGTGGCTGATAAATATGAATAGACAGAGTAAAGTTATATCTACCTATATAACGTTATGTCACGATCATTAGATGGAGTGCCCATAAACTTCAGTAGAGGGCACTATTCCACCCATCAACCACCAGATATCACCATATCATCACTTGGACACTATAGCACCTCTCAGAATGTTGCACCACACCAGAACTACATTCCCTATGAGTCACTGCATCACAATCGCCTTGCCACACCTGCACCTCATTCATCAGCCAATTTCCTTGCCACACCTGCACCTCATTTACACACACATAAAAGCAGCACAATCACTCTCACTCACTGTGAAGTCTTGTTTAGCCTGTCTGATGTTTTTTAAAGCGTTTTTCCTAGTGTTTGTTCTTTCCGTGTATTATCTTGGATTGTTTAAACCGACTCTCTGATTCTCTGCTGCCTGCCCTGATCTCTGCTTGGTACCGTTAATGATTCTGGATATCCCTAATGTCGTTCCTGATTTCTCCCTTTATGACCATTCTCTTAATAAAATTCTGCACATGGATCCGAACGCCTCTGACTCCTCGTTAAACATACTATAAAACAAATTTGATGCATCACCACTGTGAACATTTCCATTATGAGGTAACTTTTATTTTATAAACATAATTTTACCATAGGAGTTTATGTATTATTACATTAAATATAGTATACAGTAGACTTGAATCATAAATTATATTTTTTACTTATATATTTACATATTTTACAGTATTTTAAGATCAAAAATTAAGATCAAACTTGTATTTAAATCTCAATAAATAAAATAAACAATACTGTTATTGAAGTGCATTACATAACGTGTAATGTTATATTTAGTTAAATATACATTTTATTCATAAATTATATGGAAACTCAATTTTGTTTACAAGTTAAAATTTTTTTTTGTGTATTTGGTATGAACTCAAAGTTAACCAATTCACATTTTTATATTCACCCACCAAATGTTAAAATAATAAATATGCATATTTCCATTGATGACTGCTATAAGAAATTAAATTAAATTAAATTAAATTTATGCAATAAAGTATGTAAAATGACAATGCCACTAAATAGATAAAAGTATTTTTCCTTTTAAAGCTTTTACAATCTTTTTAATGTCAGATTTTCTTGTATGTCTGCTGACAAACTAAGCAGAAACCAGTTCAGATTTACCCATGGATACATTGTCCTTTCATCTCCACCTTTGTTTCAAGTGCTCAAGACAATAGGATGGAATTTCCTATCGAGGAAAGCTTATTCATTATTCAAAGGCCCTGTATCACAGGAGTCATACCCGGTTATTAATGATAGAATGAGTGGGTGAGAGGAGGACTGAAGAAGCAGAGTAATGAAGGAGGAAGAGGAGAAAGAGGGATGTGCTTTGAACCTCACTGCAGGAGCGCTGTAAAAAATTCAAAGCTCTGTGGCTTGAAGGAGACCTGCAGAGCGAACACACATAAGGGCTATAGAGAACTCTGAGCCCAAACCTGCTCAATAATCCTGTATGCCTCTCTAAAACCTCTTACAACAACCATATATTCCTTCTGTCTAAAGACCACCAGCAGATAAATATGCTCAGGTCACACCTGTAGACTCACAAAAAATAAAAGGACTTCACCGAAAATAAAGGGTTTCAATTAGAAAACGTTTGACAATGAAACACTTTATTGTTGAGGAATGTAACTTTTGGTCGTGACTGTGATGGAGAGCAGTCTTTATCTCCTCTGAAGTTATGACTGAGTGTCTTAGACTAGTGGTCTAGTTTAGTTTCATTCAAAACCACAAGATATCAAAGGCAAACAATTTCCGAAAGTCTTTTTACAATTTGCATTGAACTACAAACATCAACAACCTTTAAATGTTTTTTAAAACCTTGGAAATAGATCAAACTAGAAAGTTCAAACTAGATTTATTTTACTCTGCTTTTTAAAGAAAATTCTTGTCACTTGTATCAAACAGTGTTAGCAATATGTCACCATTATAAAAAAAATAAGAAAATAAACATTTTTATGTTTATTATAGTGTTTTATTTTATTTATTTTAAAAAGTGAATTAAAATACATTATTTGATATATAATATTATTTAAATTTTAAATGTATTGAAATATTTACAAATAATGAATTACAAATAAATGTATAATAAATGTACCAAGTAAATTGATTATAATACAAATACTTTTTTATTGAAAACTATTAGTATTTTCATTATCACTATAGGCAGCTTACTATCATCATCATCTATTTATTTTATTGAAATATTTGTAAACATATTTAAATATTTAAAATAAAGTATAAAATACATTATTATTATTATATGTATAATGTAATTATTATTATTTTAAAATAGTAAAATTAATGCAATTATTATAATATTAATAGCATCATTTTATCGAAATAATTGTATTTAAATGTTTTTTTACCAAAAATAAATGAATATTTATTATAATATAAATACATTTCTATTTATACTAATAAAAACATTTAAAAGATAAAATCATATATATATATAATAAAAATATTTAATTTCTATTTTATTTCAATAAGGTACAAACATGAAAAATATAAATACTTGGGTAAATAAAGCATATATTGCTTTGGCAGTAAAATACAATTCCGAATATATTGGACTGTAGCACTATATTGCATGAAGATCACAACTAGGCTGCTTTTCAGTCAAAGTGTTCCCATTGCACATCATGCGTCTGGTTGATATATATTATAATAAATATTATACTTAAATATTACACCGAGCCCATTAAAACTATAATCATTACCTTGGGACACTGATCTATGGTCTCCATCAATGCTGCAGACACGGTGGGATAGTTCTTGGTTCAGCTCACGGGGGATCTCTCCTATCAGACCTCATCAGTGTGGTCAGCCTCTCGTGAAAGAAGAGACCTCATTCTAGAGCATGATTGAAGAGAGAAAGAAAGATAGAATTCAAGACAAGCTAGACTGAAGCTCTGTGAGGAGAAAAGCTCCATGTGATTACTTCTGTTCTGCTTCAGACAGCAGCCATCATCTCAACACACACTCTTTTAGATGGACACTGTGTGCTCCATTGAGAAAGCAACTGTGACAGATGGCAATAAAGGTGTAGACTGCATTTTTAAAAGAATCATATTTCACCTGTTGTGCTCATAAACGCTGCAGCTCTACTGAAACATTCCCAGGTTCACAGCACAAATAATGTAGTCTTATCACTCCCTCCTTGTTCAGGACGGTGTGTATTTGTTCGTGCCTGTATTTCGTGCTCGTCAATCAAAGCTGAAAGGCGTAGCTCACGAACGGTATAGGTCAGGGAATTGGATTGAATTTAAACCTGATTCCTCTTCCAGGGCTGGGACACAGTATCAGATCCTGTCGTTTTTTTTTCTGTCCAATCCTAGCTTTCAGTTTTGAGCACTGTTCAGGAATGAATTGTTTCTTCAACTCTTTCTCCAAACGCCCTTGATGAACCAAAGGTTATGTGTGAAATATCAATGTTTCTGTAAATATGATATCTTAACAGTAGAGGGCAGACATGCAGCAGATAATCTGCTGTGTTAAAGAGAGAGAGAGAGAGAGAGAGAGAGAGAGAGAGTGCTGAATATTGCTCGGCCTTGCTAGGGCACTGAATCATAGACAATATTAAAAACATATGATTTATATGGTTCCTCTGATCAGATTTAATAACCAAACGCTGTGTCTGATGAGGCAGAGAATCGTGCTTTTGGTCTGGGAAAAAAATACATGTTGCTATTACACTGTTCACAGAATTATCAGGACAAACTCACAAATAAAACAATTCTGTCATCACTTACTCATGCCGTTCCAAACCCAAATATGTTTTCTAGATAGATGGGGAAATGTGTGTATAACCGATTGTAACCCCCCCCCCCCCCCCCACACACACACACACACACATTAAGAGTTTATGGTTATACTTTATGAGCACAAAAACAAACCCAGCACAAATTGTGAAATAGAGAAATTAAATATTCAAATGTGAAACTGGAAGGGAAGGGAAGATATCTATACTTTATTGTTTTTGTGTATTTTTTCACACACCGTGTTGGTTTCATCTTCGGTATTCTTTAAAATACAGCAAAAAGTTCTGAAGACGTGCAGATCTAAAATGCTACATGGTGTTACGCTGCTGTAGAACTGCACATTATACAGTAGATGAGCCATGAGCAGATGAAACGTGTTTATATCTGCACAGACACGTTTATGTGGTTGAGTATAAATGTAATGTGCACACAGCAGTCTGATCAAGACACTAATGTAAAGTAAAGTTTAATTGCACTCTGTGTCTGTGGAGCTAGAGTGGTTATGTCTATTATTACCATGTTGACCAAATCACCTTTACTTTTACATGAAAATAACACTAGTCATTTATTAAATATACAGTAACCTAATATATCTATAAAATCATTGTTGAAGTAATTTAGGCAAGAACAGTAATACAGTGTGTCATTTTATAGCCTAAACAATTTACAGGATCCACATATTTACATAGAGGGTTATCCTCACTTATCAGCAGGTAAGTCTGGAAAAAAAAAAAAAAGATAAAATAGCTGAAGACCAGTTTGCTAGAGACCGGTTAGACCAGATCTTTTAGCTTCGTTTGTTTTTCAAAAGTAGTAATACTGCAAAATATTATTGCAATTTAAAATAACTGTTTTCTAATTTTAATATGTAATCAGAATTCCTTGATGAATAAAAGTTCAAAAGAACATGGTTCAGAATGCATTGAATGCATTTTTTGCTGAATACAGTTTTTTTTCTTTTAATTTTCTCTTTATTTTCTTTTATAAAAAGTCTTACTTATGATTATATCCTGAAATTCCTTATATGCATAACTTAAGTCTGTGTTTGCTGTCATTGCAGGCCGTTCCAAACGAGTGATTGCATCAAGTCAAGTAAACTTCACAAAAACTGTGAATGGGGACAGTTACTGTTGTGTACTGTGTAGTGTAGTACAGAGAACAGTCCCCTACTGTTGAGTGAAAGGGTAATTGACTGTGAATGACTCTGGCTTTAATAAACACCTGCTTGCTCTGTTACCTGTGTTGCATCAGTGCACCTCTTCTAGACTCTCTAAGCTGCCATTTACAGAAAAACTCCACTGAAGAGCCTCAGGCTCTCTCTCTAGCTCATTAATCAGCGTCCACAGTGGACATAAAGTCATTTACTTTTGACAAGCCCCCAGTGTGTGCTATGTGATAGCAGGCCTGGCATAACAGCGTTAATTGGTACTTTGGTAATTTACTGGAATATCCATACAAGCAAGTGCAGAGGACAGAGGCCACAGCTAAGACCCAACGTTTAAGGTGCTATTAGGTTTGAAAGAAGTCGAATGGCACCGTTTAATAAGCAAATGTCACATTTGAAAGCTACAAACTCACACACACAACCTTAAGCATGTATACGTGCAGCTCTTACAGACAATTACCATGGTGACTGTCAAAACACCATAGGAACTGCAATTTCTGCCATAATCTCACATCAGTGGTTGCTATGGCTCTAAAAACATATTTTATAGAACTGTTTTTGCCCAAACAATAAAAGTTAATGGTGTCCAAACAGCCACACTGAACCCCACAGACTTTTATTGCGTGGACCATCCGTCCATAAATAAATAAATATTAAATCTTCAATCAATCAATATTCAATCATTTTTATTTTATATGTTCTTTTATGTTCCACAGAAGACGGTCATACAGGTTTGGAATGGCAAATAATGACAGAATTTAATAGTAACCAAAATTACATGTATTTTAAATGCATTAAATGACTTTTACCTATTTTGACATTTCTGTTCTAATTTCTATTTAGGCTGAAATAGATGAAACCACAACACACATTAAATATTAAGGTAAGTATTGAGTTAGTTTACAATAGCTTTAATAATTTAAAGCAAAGTATTTTAATGATTTAACAGTTTTAATTATTTAGATTGCTTTATTTCTATTCTTTTTAAAAACATTCCTATCAACTACCTACAGGTTCCAATTTGTAATTTATTAATTTAAATTTTATTTTATTATTTTGACAGTTGTGGTGCCAAGTTAACACATCAATAACTCAAGTTAAAATAACTAGTAACTAAGTATACCATAGTAGTCAACATTTGAAGTGGATCAAAAAAGTTCATCAAATTTGTCCTAAGACAAGAACAAATTTTGGTATTAGGTAACTTGGTTGGTTTTGATCCAGTTCAAATGTTAACTGGTGCATTTTGCTAAAAATGAATAAAAATATTAAAAGTAACCTTTATTTAAAAAAAGTGCCACAATTGTATGTTTGTGACATTTTGATGGATGCAAGTGCTTTGTTTTTAATGGATTCACCTTGCTATATAGAGATAGGGAGAGCGAATTTGCCCATCATCACGTTTGTCTACCAGCTCACTGTCTCACGGCTGGAACTGAGAAGGAAAAAAAGAGAGGTAGACAGGTAGACAGAAGGAGAGAAGAACAGCAGAGAGACAGAAAAAGAGAGTATGTCAACTCTAGAGTTCCACTAGATTCACCACACTGCCAAACTCAACCTCCTCAGGGTGACAGGAGAAAGAGAGAGAGAGATGAATGGCAATGACGACGATTTACCGTAAGATTTAGCTCTCATCAACACAAAAGACAACAAAACTGAACAAGCCCGCAATAGCTGTATCATACTTAGAATAACAATACAGTGTTTGGCAATTTCCCTCTGTGCTTTCATTGCTCGCAGTCAAGATTACATTTGAAAAATATTTCAAGCCAGATTTTTCAATTTTGCTTGTACCGGTACAACATGAATACATTCAGCACCCTCAGGTTTCATTCTTGCATTGTGGAAATGCAGAATATTTTTCAGCACATGAATGCAAAGGGCATTTTCTCCGGTGAAGATTTACAATCACAAATTTATTTGTTGCACTATTCACAGGAAGATATAATAAACACTTTCTCTCTTCCTGGCTGTGCCTCGCTTTGTTTACTTGCATTATACTGCATACTAAATGTGTTTACTTTCAAGTAAATACTGTAGTAACAAAAAAAAGTTTAAAGGATTAGTTTTGAGACCTACTATAATGTAATATTTTCCTGTCACCAGAAGACTTTTGGGTAATATTAGCTTGAAAAGCATGCATGGAAATGTAATTCTCAAATCCAGCGGGAACAGTATGCCATCTGGTTGCTTTTGGCATACTATTTTCAAACTACTATTATTTGGGATGTGCTAATCTTGCATACTATAATGGGTAGTATGCAAATTTTGACACCGATCTCCTTTGAATAAGTGAATGAACATAATTCTCACTCAGCAAATGCTCTCATCCTCTGATTGTGACTCATCAGTCTGGTGACATTGACACGGAGCGCTGATGTCACCTAACCTTGATCACGAGTGGGATGGAGAGAAGAGGGCCGTCACCTCATTCTGGCTTATTTGAAATTCTGATTAAGTAAATTATGAACGTTGAGCAAATTAAGCAGCCCGCTCCTTGTCTGGCTGCCAGAGCATCGGACAATACGCTTGACAAACAAGAGATCTTCACATCCACGCCCCCTCTCTTGTCATCTCACTCTCGCTCCCCTGAGAGACGTCGTTTAAAGGGCCCAGAATAAATCAGGCCAATGAAATTTAAGATCTGGCTCTCAAGTGGATTGCTGGGCATAAATCAACTTGTTTTTTTAGGGGTTTACATTCATTAATTAGATTAAACAAAATCAGGGACCATCATGTGCAGGGCTCAACAATAAAAAAAAAATTCTCTGCCAGTAACAAAGCAACAGCATTGTTCAATACATGGCAGAAAACCAGTTGTTTAAGTTTGTATAAATAGAACACATGTAGGTTACATAAGCAGGAATGCACAAATAAAATAAAATAAATGAAAAAAATAAATAAGTTAAGATAATAAATTGATATAACTTTCCATTTAAATAAATATAAAATATAATAAAAGTAAAATATACAAAATAAACATACAAAACAAAATATGAAATAATTTGAAATATTTTTAAAACATTACAGATATTAAAATAAAATCACTTTAAAAACTTCAAGTGAATTTAGACAACACAACTTTATATGGTTAAAAATGAATATTCGTTTTTTCAAATTTGTTAAAGATTAGCTACAACCTTACTTAAATCTGCAATAGGTTACTTTTGTAAAAATGTATTTTTTACATATTTGTTAAATCTGTCATTATGTCCTGACAGTAGAATATGAGACAGATAATCTGTGAAAAAATCAAGCTCCTCTGGCTCCTCCCAGTGGTCCTATTGCCATTTGCAAAAATTCACCACTCCTGGTAAGAAACAACCAATCAGAGCTTTTTTATTCTTCATAGACATAAACAGAGAGAAGTAGTTCCGGCTACGATGTTCTTTTGCAAGACGCAAGCAGTTCTGTTTATTAACCATTAGAGCGTCAAAAGTTACCGACAGCAGCTTTAATTATATACTTCACCTGAACTAAGTATGAACATCTATAGCATTTAACCTTACTTAACTGAATTTCAACATTTACTAATACATTTTTTTGTTAACAGCACTGCACTGTCAACCAACATGAACAACTACCAGTTAGTTATTATTTGTCTTTACTAACATTAACATTGATTTATAAATGTGAAAAAAATATACTTTTAATGTTAGTTGATACATGAACTCATGTTAACAAACGTATCTTCAATAAGAAGACCTTATTGTAAAGTGTTATCGATTACATATTACAGAATTACTTTAATTTTAACTGAGTGACAGATGATGACAAAGGTGATCTAAGGGCCTATTTACACCTGGTCTTTTCATGTATTTTCTCTGATCTGATACCTGTCTTTTCAGGAAAAAAACAGGTGTAAATACCCTCCACAATACTTTCAAGATGGATTTAAAGCTTATCTTTAAACTTCAAGAAAATGACAGGCCTTGTATGATGTGTTGGCTGATCACAAACCATCCTTGAATGCGAGAATAACTCACACACCTCTTGTCTTTATCAGCCTCTTTCTCTCCTAGCTGTAGTTGTTCACTCCTCTCGAAACATCCTGACGTTTTCCTTCCTCTGTCCCAGCACAGCCTGCAGGGGATAACTGCTTGAATGGCCACTGAGTGGTCAAAACTGAATAAATCCTGTTTTTGTGCATAATGGCATTTCCGTCTGGAAGCACCCCTAGTCAGTCCACTCTCCGGAGACTTCTGCACATGTTGGAAAATGCAGAATTAGAAAGCAGATAGCCACCTTCGTTAAATGTAGATTCATTTAAGTTTAACGGTGGAAAACAGTGGAGCAATTACAATTGTATACACGTTTTTTTAATTCTATAAATTTCCTGAGCATGAAATGCAGAGATAAATGGTAAATGTATGAATTGACTATACTAAAGTACATAACATTTTAAGGTAATGATGCTTTCAAATATATGCTTTTGTTTAATGCAGCCACAAGAGCTTTCCAGCAGCTTCATCAGGTATTTCAGTGACTTCATAACCTGTCTAGTTACATTCACCAACTCAGAGATCCAATTTAGGGAGGTGATCTAAACTCTACAAGGTGCAGGTGGTGATGTCTTCTGGCTGACCTTTCCCTCCATGCTAATTGCTGTAATGACACTTTTAAAACTGAACTTTCTCTTCACTGGCCTCTTTCTACAGTTCTGTTGTGACTCATGGAGATCTCCGGTAAGTTAAATGTGTTCACAGATTATTATTTTCTTTCAAGTGCACTATGTAGCACACAATGCTGCTAAATGTACTTCAGGGGTACTCATGTACAAAAGAATAGCTCCTAATTTTGCACAGGGTGACTATAATTGCTTTTCCCCAGAAATGCAAGTACAGTACATAATTATTTGCTATTTTGAGGATTTTGAGAAAAGACAGAAAAAAGATCAAAGAAATATATATTTTTCACACATTTTGGTATAAATGGCTCCAACCAAAAGGTTTAGAAACAAAAAGCAGCATTATATATTACAGAATCGCTATGTATTGTACATGAGGTCCACTGCTACCCACGTGTGCACACACACAAACACACACACACAAACACCTTATTAAGTTACAGAGATGTCCCACTAGAGTAAATGGGGTTAAGTGCCTTGCTCAAATGCACAATAGTTATGTTCCACAGATTTTCCTTTATGGTGTCAGCCTTTAAGAGCCCAGACCTTTAACTACTAGGCTACACACAATCTGAATACAGTATATTGATTGGATATACAAGATTATATTCAAGTTCAGTGTAAAAATAAAGCTGTACATTACAGTAACTTTATACCATAAAGTCTTAAATATAAAGGTTTCAAAAGGGGTTTCTGTAAAGATGCTATAGAAGAACCAATTCAAGTTCGCTAAAGAAGCTTTCAGTGAACAGTTATTAAAATAAGCATTTTAATAACCTGAAGAACATTTTTCAACTATAAAGAACATTTTGTGAAATGGAAGTTACATGTTCTTCATAAAACCATCAATGCCAGTAAAGAATCTTTATTTTTAAGAGTGTAGGCGAATTTGTGTGGTTTATTGCTTAAATAAGATTCTGTCAATTTGCTAAAATTCACCAATGTTGAATAAATAGTAAGATACCATATATTAATATTTATAATCAGGACAAATAGTTCTTCAGCTTCCAAAACCTGTATGATTTACTTTCATCTGTTAAACACAAAATAAGTTTTGTTGTTGTTGTTTGTTTTTTGGACCCCATTGACTTTCATTATAAAAACAATTTAAGAGAAAAGTCAAAACTCTTCATTTTATAAACTTGATATGACACTTTTCAAAGCTCAGTGTAAAAAGTTTGAACGTTGTCACTTTCAGTGTTTGGTGGCTATATCTAAAAACTGACAATTGTTGCCAATTAAATTGTCAGGATACAGTTCTAAAAATCAGCAATGGGAGAAGGACCTTGAACAGATAAAAGAAGCTTTATTTGGGGAGTAAATAGTCTAAAGCTGTGATTCTCAGCGGAGAACTAGCAGAGATGAAAAAAGTTTCAAGACTTAAATCTAAAGAAACAGGAAGAAGCCACGGATGAAAGAGAAGAAAGGATCGGAGAGAGTTGCTACGGGTTTTCGGGGGCCATGGCCTCGAAACTGAAGAAGCTGCCAAAAGAAAAGAAAAGAGATTAAAGAGATTTATTAGCACATTCTTGAGAAGACCTAACCTGGAGCTACAGACAATTGAGTTCATTCCATTTATTTTTTAATTATAATTCAGAATCTGCCATGTAACGAGAGATGGGCATTGGACCAATCTGCATAATTCTCTGAAACCACCAGAAGAAGCAATAAACATCTGAGTGATAATCTTGCAGATAGTAATCACTCTCACATACCAGAAGCTTTCGGTAAACACAGCATTATCGGTGCAAATGAAACTCACATTCAGTCGGCCTGTTATTGTGAGGGCTTTTCAGCAGCCACTGCAATCACACAACAATGTGGCACTCTCAATAAAAGAGCAAGTGTTTATAAATGGATCCTTTAATGGAGAAATATCGGCTTTTCCAAAAAAACATTAGTGGGAAATGTCTTTATGGATAAACAAGACAAACGAGAGTCTGACGTTGGTTACTGGGTTTTGACTTGATTTATATAATCAAATAATCACAGTATAGAAAACCATACATGTGTTATAGTCACGTCTTATAAGCTGGCACTGCTAAAGGAATGATTTACTCTGTATGTTGTTCTGAAATGCATAATTGCTTGATACAGTTCAATTTACCGGTTATGTAAGAACTTGGCTTCATTTAAACCAGATCGCTCTGCCAGAACCTACCAGCAGAACGCAATCCAATAACTGTTTGGTGAGATCTGTTAAGCAAAATAACACAAAGACGGACAACAAGAGGAAATCATGCAAATGAGGTAATTAAAATACCAAAAAAGAACAAATGGGAAAGAGGGAAAGGTCGCTGACCTCAACACAGTGCTGCAACAAGACATGGATACAAACTATAATTGTTTTTTTACATATGCTCCTGGATGCTTTAAAACAGTTATAGATCTTAAAAAAAAAATCATCTGAAAACAGTGAACGACAGATATGATTTCTGAAAAGGGCTACACAGAATAAATCAATCAAATCAGTCTGAAGCCGAAAGAGAAAGAAAAAAAATGACTGATGTGGAAAAGAGAAGGACTGCTAAACAAATATCATGAATTGGTTGAAACCGTGAAAAGTTTTGACATGCATATTTCGTTTTTACATGAAAATACTTTTAAAATGAATACATTTTAAACAACTGATAAAACTACTAAGCATCAGAGCACACTGCACATCAACTAACCATGATCTTCTATAATTGCAAGTCAGAGGCAGGTGGCATTGCAATGCATTTGCAGCTAATAAAAATGGATAAGTGGATACGGACAATCCCCCTGTTATTTTTATATGTTGTTACACTGTTTATTTTGTCAACTTTTAGGAGCGCACAAGCATACAGATCAGTCTTAGTGCTACTATATGCACTAAAAGCCACAGACCTTCCATTAAGACTCCATGGGGTCTTTAAAAAAGGAGAAGAATATAAAAAACAGAAATCATCAATTCAGCAAAACATCTTCCCGTACAAATTCTTTTTGATTGCTGTGCAAACGGTGCAAAATGAAACATTAAAAAACAGATTTGCCGAGGGTCGAAGGTTTGTTTTTCATTTCCATTTTTATAGCCAAACACTCTCCACATCAGAATGGAAAGAATAAAGGGTGGTTTTTGAGTGAGAGGGCAACTAATGTTATGACAGAAAACTTATGTTTTCTCAAGCCAATATTATGTTTAAAATACTGTAAACATAAAAACAACAAATAGTATTGTCATTCATTAAAGAACCAGAGCTAAGAAGTCTAGACAGACTGGCAAGAGCAGGCAAACTTGAAGTGTGAAAGATCCCAGCATGCATTCCAGAGCATTTACCTGCAGTTATAGAATATGCATGTGCCATGTGAGAAGCTCATAAGAACATGACTCATGAGCGAATATAAGGCAAATGCTGCACTTTTCAAACGTGACCTTGACAAGCTCTTTATAGCAGGACAAACGGCACACATAGGCTTGAGTGAGCAGGTCTCAGTATTCCTTAAACAAACACACTGCAATGAATTCCTGGCATAGCTGTTTATTCTGAGATCGTCCATGGGGAATAAAAGCCTTGTAAGGTATTGTACATTCTAAGTATGAAATTTCTGTCATCATTTATTCACCCTCAAAATCTGCATGATTTTCAATTTATCCATGGAACAGATGGTTAATTAACCATCTAATCCAGTTCACAAAATCAATTGAAAGGATACACTTGAAAAGCTCGGATGCAAAAGCCTCTTAAGTGCCATCTGAAATTTTCATCTAAAATTAGCATTTTTATCTGGCTTCTATGTTTAGGTTTAGTAATTTTACTCTAATGGCAATGTATAGGTCCTTTTCTGTGCAATTAAAGTGAAATAACTGAACATAAATATAGGAGCTTGACAAAAATGCTAATTTTAGATGAAAATTTCAGACAGCATTTAGAGGCTTTTGCATTTGAACTCTTCACTTACAAAATCTCAAGTTCAATTGAGTGACTCAATAATATGGTCGCTTTTATGGAGCTATTTTGTGAGCTTTTATATGACAAAACTAAGTGAATTTAGTTTTCAATAAATTCAACTCTTTAATTCAAATCAATTCAATCAATTCAATTTAATTCAATTCAGTTACATTCACATAAAAAAGTGAGACATGTTTTATGGATGGGAACTTTTTATTTCACTTCTTTTGGATTGATGCACTGCAACACCAGCTGAGTGCCATGAAACGGTTTGAAAGATCAAAGATAATTTTTTAAATAACCCTGAACTAACCCTTTAAATGCCACATAATATCAAGTTTTATTAAATTTATTAAATTACATTTGTCAATAATTCTAATTCACACAATACAAATTCATTCAATTCAAGTTATAAGCTCCATACACTCTTAAAAGTTATTCCAAATCTGCACAATACAACACAAAAATAAAGATTCTTTTAGATAAAATTTCCCCAAATAATTAATTATGATTATACATACAATTCACTGTCTCAATAAAACTAAAAATGAAGAAAATTCTGTCACTATTCACTCACCCCCATGTTGTCCCAAATCTGTATGGCTTTCTTCTGTGCAACACAAGAAGAGAAATGTTCAAATATTTACAAGTTGTACCCTCCCCCCCGTGCAGTTAATATTAATGAAGACTGATCAAAAAGAATGAAAAAGTATCACTCGAATGATTACTGTGTGTTTGCTCTCTATCCCAAGTCATCTGAAGCCGTAGGATAGATTTGTGTGGAGAACCGACTGTTCATGAGAAACGGCAGTCTAATTTGTGAAGGAATCATTATTTTTAATTCTCTATTTTCTTAATGATCCAGTTCACAACTACAAATATATATAAGCTATCGTATGACTTTATGCGAATTGCAATATTTGCACACAAATTGTATGTACCACTTCAACGACACTTTTGATTCATTTTATGAAGCTCCAGTATATCTGTTCATTGTAATTGTATGTAAAAAGATGACCAACACATTCTCCAAAATGGGACAAATTAATCCATACAAGTTTGGAACAACATGAGGGTGTGTAAATGATGGTCATTTTCATGTCACCTCTCATTGATGGACTGGGGGTTCATATGGGAGCCACTGTGTTAAATAAAAGACAGCTGAGCAGAGGGAGTTTTCAATATACTGGGCAAGAAATGCTCTGAGCTGGGTAATCGGTTAATCAGGCCAGTCAGTGAGCATGTATGAGTAACACACACACAGTATGGGTGTCCATTCACCGAGCTCATTGTGTTACGACTGTTTCTCTCTATTCCAGTCAGAAGCACTGTGCCAGCAAAATACACGAACAAGGCCCGATTACAGGGCCGTCTGAAAAAACCCACAGGAGGCTCATTTATGGCCTTTTCAGTGAGCCCAGGCAATTTCTCATAGACACAAGCTACTGCTTCCTCAATCATAGTCACATAGACACACTTATCATGAAAATACAGAAAGCTGGAGAGCAGAATGCTGAAAAAGAGGTAAAACGTGAGATCGCGAATCAGAGCGTGGATGAAAAATGATCTAGCACGACTTTTACAGCAAAGCATTTATCTCATGAATCACAAGAAAGGCAAGGCCTCTCTCATCAAGAGTTTCGACTAAGGGCGTAGCAACCATGAGCACTTGAGGGGAACGTATGCTTTCAAACTTTGTCCTCCTACAATTTGGGCAATGATCATATTTTAAGGAATTTATTTTGCCAAGCAAAAATAGTAATGGGCTTTTAAAGGAATGGTTCACCCAAAAGTGATAAATCTGTCACCCTTCTGTCATTTCAAACCTGTTTGACTTTCTTTTTCCTGTGGAACACAGAGGAACATATGGTATATAATTTTAGTACTAGGATGTCGTTGTATGGACAAAGACATTTTGCCAACATGTTGCATCAGCATCCAATCGATTGGATGAAGGCACAATCTGCTTGCGATCATCAGAATTTGGCTTTTCGACAAACGAATTACAACTACAAAGCAAATGTTTCATCACCTAATTAATATTCATGAGTCAGGCTGACACGCCTCTGGTTCTTACATCCCTTACCGCACACAACTTTCTTTTTTATGAATACAATTACTTCCTTTGAATATAGGACTTGATGTTTCAATAACGGTTAGATTAAAGCCAATATTTGATGTTTATGTAACATTAAACATTATTTTGATCCAATTCATTGAGCTCCTTTTCTGTTGTGCTGTGTTTGTTTATGAAGCACTTGAAATTGAACGCCAGCAGCAACGTTTAATCACTAAGTAGTTGTTAAGACATGCTGCTTTGTAAAAAAGACATCTTCATAAGAATACAAACATGTAAATAAACGTTTTTTAATTCACATAAACATTTTTCACTTCTTTAAAATGAAGTATTCTACAAAGGTTATTCATGAATAGTGACAGGAACCAACTAATCGATAATGTAATACGTTGTTGATCATCATCATCATCATCATCATTATTTATTTTTTTTTTTTTCTTTCACCAATTAGGTATTGCAGGCCTGCTCTCATTCCTCTCTTCCCCAATCAGTCATACTCTCTCAAAGAACTGAAAGAACCGTATAGCTGCTGGTTGTCAGAGTCAGACAGCAGGTGGTTAAGCAGACGGATCTGATCTGGGAGGGAGGTTCGGAAATGGCCGCTGCCACCTTAATGCCTGAATACTTTCTTCCCCCTGTGCAATCTCCACCCAGCTCAACCAGGCACAGATCAATCCATTCAGAAGCACTGCTGTTGGCCGGAGCACTGTGAAGACCGAGACGGGCCACCAGACGAAATGCTCTGTGGGATCTAATCAAGCCCCGATCTGAACTCACATCAGTATCACGCTGCATTCAGTCAGATGGGTGTAGATGTACAGTAGCAAGATGTACTGTAAAAAAGGAGCAAAACTGAGTTCTTTAAGAAATGAAATAGAGCAGTACACTTTTACAGTGATGGGAATAACAGTTGTTAAACAAATTACGAAAACTCAAAACATATATTAAAGATAAAAAAAAAAAAAACATTTGAAGAAATGGACAAAGAAAGACTCAAAATTTGAAATCAAAATCTGAAATATGATTATAGATGGAAACTGCTTTTAAGATATATTTTAAGAAAAAAAGGGTACACTTACATTGATCAAATATAAAATAAATTATTTAAAATTAAACTTAAATGTATTTTATCTTATTATTTGTACTTTATTTTGTCATTGATGGATGGATAGATACATTTTTACATAAAATATATTCCATCCATCCATCATTGACAAAGCATAAGTATAAAATGACAAAATACATATAATTTAAAGTAATTTACTACATATTTGAGCAAATAAATGCACCCTTGCTGAGCATAAGAAATTTCTAAAACATTTCCTAATCCTGATTATTCCAAACCTTCAACCGGTAGTGTACCTATATCTTATAATAAATAATATTTACATACAAAGCAATACTTGAATTTTTATAAAATGAAATACTGTAGACCTAGAGAAAAGAACAGGTGTTATTAACAGATGACTTATGGGGGACAATATGAAAGCAGATGTGCAGAAATCAGTTGAGGGATGTGACATTTAAAAGAGCAGGACAAAAGCGAGAGTTTGGAGGATCCGATCGTCCCTTCGGGAGAAGATAAGAAGCGGCCTGAAGGGTGTCTGTTACTGATAAATGTTCAGCGATATCCACACAGACACACGGGGACCATTAGCAAAGCCGTGGCCACATTTGTGGCCCCTGCTCCCTTTCTAAACGGCCAAGCTGGCAGAGTATTATATAGCACTTAACTGAAACCCGGTGTTCCTTTCAGCTCCCACAAACGCCTCGTAACCTCGGTGTATCTGAGGGTCGTATAGGGGAACGCTCAGGAACATGGATTTTCCGTTATGCTCTCTGTCAGTCAGGCTCTGCAGAGTGTTATTGATTTTCAAAATGAAAGGATGTGCCATCATGTTTGCCGTCATATCTTAAACCGAGTCATTTGTAGCTGTCAATTATGCCTGGCAGCACAGGCCAGCGATATCAGGGTTCTGGTGACTGTAATACGAGAAGGATGAGGGACAAACACAGAGCTCAAAGGCTCTGTGCTGTTCTGAACACCGGCTTGCAGGCTTTTTTAATCAAAATAAAAAAGTAACCGTTGACATCTGATTCTCGGGGAAACTTAATTAAAGTGTCAGATGAAATTTATTCTGCTCTTTGGCCTCCTTTGGCTTTGTGAGGCTGTACTCATTACCGGTGTGATTTAATTAACCGGCCAGTTAATTGAGGGAAAACGGCATCGTTCATTCGTAATCTCCTTTCTGCTCCGCAGCTGCAGACAGATATCGGGTCAGTCTTGGGTTATGTTGCTTAGTTTTGTAGAAAACAATATTGTTATCTACCGACCATATACTTAAGGCAGTCTGCTATCTTGAAAGCACAGTAACAAAACTGTCTCCATGACCTGAAATGGTCTCCTGAGCATGTGATAAAAAGATGTTTAAATGAAACTGAACTGTTTAGCAAGACATTTGCAGCAACAAGAAATCCAAAATGCATTCGCGTCAGTGATAAGTCAGTCCCTAGAGCTGCTAAAAATGCACAAGTTCCACCGTTTCAGGATCGTAAAAGATTATGCCCCATATCATAATTAAAACAGGATATAGCCTACTGTAGCCCTACACTGAAAGCCTAAACATTTACAATTTTACAAATAACTTTAAATTGCATATATTCAACCATTTAAAGTTCAGGTCATTGTGATAATATGTTTATTCAGTAAAGACACATTAAGTTGGGTCTTATCAAAAATTTAATTTTTAATATTCATTATTACAAAAAAAAAAGAAAAAAGAAAGAAAGAAAAAGAAAGAAAGTTTGCGTGTTAAAAGATGTTCTTTTAAGCTTTCTATTCATCATAAAATCCTGAAATAATGTGTAATCAGTACAACTGTTGGATGGGTCAACAGTGTAATTATAAATGTAGTTACAGAAATTAATTATATATGTAAGTACATATAGTTTTTTTTTTTTTTCAAAATCTAAGTACAATGTAAAAACAAGTAGGCACACAAGGCATAAAGTAAAATATTTTATTAAAGAATAAAATCCGAAAATGAAATAAAGAGAATAAACATTCATATACATGTGTCAGCAGAGTTGCTTCAGTCTTCTGAAAATTCTGCACTACATTTTTACATTTTGAAAAGAAAATAAGCAGCACTTTTGCATGCCAAATGCATTGCCAGTATGTTGCTATTGGTTGCTAGGTTAGTGTGCACTCAGCCAAGTCAGTTCCTCATAGCCAGATATCAAACAATATATTTTATGCAAATTTTGAGACAGGAATTTAAAAAATGTGCATGTAGAAAAACGTCTGTAGCACTAATGTGTGGGACAAGGTACTAAAGTTCAATACTTGTTAAATGTTAAAATCCCTAATACTAAATATGAAAACCAGTAGCATTAGTGGGCAACACCAATGGAACATTTTCAACTGTTGCTGCAGATTGTTCAGGCTAAACTTTTTCTCTTGAGATGCATTAAACTGACAGTTAAACTAGCAGCCTTACTATAAACACACCAGGGGAACAGATTTCATCACATTATACTGCTGATCACAGATTCACTCATAACATTTCAAACCACTCACCTAAAGGTTTGTCATTAAGATCTTCTGGACTGTTAACCGCCTCCTAACCGTTGCCGCGAACCCCTTCCATCCCTGTCACAAGAGGTGGACATCTTGAAATCTAGCCTTGTCTCTCTCCCCTGTCATTACTCATGGCTGTCAGGGGCGCTCTGGAACTGACATTGAGTAATGACAGGTCTAAAGCGAATGACCTGCCACAATATAATTGCTTTGGACGATTATACATGGCCCTTTCACCTGTTATCGCAGCAAAAAAAGTTTTACATAAAAAAGTGAAAGGAGAGCGAGAAAGAGAACTATGATGGAAAAAGTCCTTTCTATTGTAAATAAAGTGCTCTATGATTACCGCATGGCCTCGTTTTTAAAGCCAGCACTCTTTTATTGTAAAAATGTAATAAATAACAGAATTTGCTTGACTGCTTGCTGTCAATTTCCCTGCCTAAAGGCCTGCTTCACACTTGGCCTCTAGGGGGCAATACATCTATCTTCCCATGGATCTTTCTCGTATACACAGCATGAGACAAAGAAGACATGCAGAATGAGAGTATTATGTGCATTTTTAAACACTGAAACTCCATGGTGTGAAGATCCAACAATTTTTTCAGTAGGGTTCCCAGCATGGGGGCTGTGAAGTGTTGGTGGAAACAGCGCTGAGATTTTTTCCACCCGTGGAGTTGGGCTGCAGATAAACCCTGAAGCTGGGAAAAAAAATCATGCTTTGTACTGCAGTGCTTTTTCAATGTTAAACGGAGGTTGGTGCTCTAAGGCATCACGCTGAGCTGAGCTGTACTCGACGGGTCTACGATGCCACCACGACCTTGCGACCATTCTCAAGTGTCATCGTTCCCTTGCACGCTCTCCCTTCTTTATGCCTCTGAAGGTCTTTAAGCAATTCAGTTGTTCTGGAGAGCCGATAATTGGTGTAGGTCTCCATCTGTCCTACCTGTGCTGTGAGAGAAGTGCCCACGCAATGACACACACTCACAAACACACAAACACAATTTTTTCTTCTCATTCTCTGTCACATCCACACACACTCTTCTCTCTGTGCCACATCTATCCTTTCCAAAAAAACACACACACATGCGCACTTGCTTTAGGTGTTTTGGCTCATTAACTCAGAGCTTCTGAGGCTGAGAGGGCCGCACGTGCTCACAGCAGGTTCCATCCACCGGAGAGAAAGAGAGAGAAAAGTGCTGGCATGCAATTACCGATGCAATTCACACTTCTCGTTCCATCTGCTTAGGTCAGAACCACCCAAAGAATACAACACACAGCCAGATACATCATCACTGCACGAGAAAATTTAAGATGAGCCTCTGGAATAGCTTGGGACCTAAGGCAGTTAGTTTATCTCCCAGCCTGGCAATTCTAGTCTATTTTAATGTTTCATAGGGGTTTAGGCCACCTTTCAGGCTGAAGGACCAGCTAGATTAGCTCACAAGTGCCCCAAACAACCATTAAACTACTGTATCAAAACATACTAGCCTAACCATATTAGCTGGGCTGGGAAATGTATAATAATGTTAAGACTGAGGTAACCTATTTAAAGGGATAATTCACCCCAAAATGGAAATTTGCTGTTAATTTAATCACCCTAAGGCCAGATGTAGGTGGCTTTTTTTTCTTCAGTAGAATGGTAAAGAAAATTTTCAGCCAAAAGCGTGACCCTTTGTGATCTATGCAAGCTAAAAATGCAAGTCAGCAGCTACCGGTGTTTGAGAATGTAAAAAGCATATGAAGAAAAACAATATTAATACCCGTGGTTCTTGACGATATATTGAGGTTTTATGAAGTGAAACAATTGCAAATGTAAATTTTGGGGTGGACTATCCCTTTAAAGGGGGGGGGGGGGGGGGGTGAAATGCTCGTTTTCACTCAATATCCTGTTAATCTTGAGTACCTATAGAGTAGTACTGCATCCTTCATAACTCCAAAAAGTCTTTAGTTTTATTATATTCATAAGAGAAAGATAGTCTGTACCGATTTTTCCCAGAAAAACACGACCGGCTGGAGGCGTGACGTGTGGGCGGAGCTAAAGAATCACGACCCCGAGTAGGCTTTTGCGTTGTGAGCGTTTGGAAGCTGTGACATTACCATGAGGACAAAACATCCAAAACAAACCATGGCTAACAGTCAGATTCAGCGTATATTTATGATCCAGAATCAGATCCAGAGGCTGAAATTTAACAAGAGCAGCATCAGCAACGACGTCTCTATGTGGTATGTACTGAAACTGTATATATTTGCTTAGCGGTTTTGGAAAATGACTAAGTTCCACTTTATGTTGTCTTTGTTTTTTTTTTTTTTTTTAAGCTGTGCATGTGGAAAGTGCAGTTTGATGACAACATCGCATGTTGTTTACTTGATGTGCTTACGCGCCGATAGCTAAGTTAACAACACAGAGATATTTTAAGCAGTTTTACTCACCACATGCGGTTCCAACACACGATCGTGACCCTTTTTCGTTGGGATTGCATCATCCTTAAGAAATAAACGATGTGCAAACCCAGCGTCAAACTGGGCCTTGTTTGTAAAAAAAGCATCTTCGAAATGCAGGGAACAAACAAAAACACTTGCACGACTCCGTTGATGCTCTGTAAAAATAAACTCCATCCACTGGTCCCTTAGTGCTGTTTTTTTTTGGTAATCTGTGCAGGGTTGTCTTTGACATTTCGTGACGCTCTCGCTCTGATCAGTGAACATCTGTTGTGCTCTCAGTGCTCTGCTATACGGGAGCGCGCGCTCTTCCGGCAGACGTGCCCTTAGGACCCATATAAGGAAATTCCGCTCCATCTAACGTCACACAGAGCCATACTCGAAAAAAACTTTCCGAAACTTGTGACAAACCGGAAGGAGTATTTTTGGAAAAAAAATTCTTTCAAACGTACAACTTAATTTTTGAAACTTTGTCCATGTTTAGCATGGGAATCCAACTCTTTAACAGTGTAAAAAACTCAGTATGCATGAAATAGCATTTCAAACCCCCCCCCCCCCCCCCCCCCCTTAAGCTTTATCCTAGGTCTCACTCATTTTCACCAAAACACATGAAATAAAATAAAATAAATATTGTTATGAGAATATTGAACTACTGAAAAAAATAAAATAAAATGATATGTGTGTGTGTGTGTGTATATATGTATATGTGTAATAGATAGTTACAAGAAAATTTAATTAAATAAAATGTTGTTCTGAGCATATAAAATAAGCAATTGTTACGAGAACATTATTACAATAAAATACAAATAAAATCGTTCTGTAGAGCATAAAATTAGAAAAAAATTAATTATTGTTTTAAGCATTAAATTAAATTAAATTAAATTAAATTAAATTAAATGTTATGGGCATATGAAATAAGTAAAAAAATAAAACAAAAAAACCCAAACCCCCATAAAACCATCAATACAGACCAACATAACTTGAGTTAACTGGGAATCTGTTTCTTAGCAGAGAGGTGATTTGTCAAGCCCAAACTATCTGTCTGTCACTCGATCTGTTAGATGGCGTTAAGCTGTACGGATTTTTCTGTCCTACTGTGAGACTGTCCTGTTGCCCTGCTGTCCCTTTTTCAGTTTTGTCCTTTAAACCAGTGTCTCAAAGATTTGCCCCCTTCTATCATGGTCACTATGTGTCAAGAAAATCTTATGTCCAGCACCTGTCAGGCTTCTGCTGGAGTAAGTATGAAGGTAACATCCAGAGAGGACGAATCATTCCTGCCACTGTTGTGAAAACATCTCACATCCCGACACCCCCAGCCTTTATTATCCTTGGCCGTCCCCGAGCAGATCTGAGATCAGCTGAAAGGTTGACGGCCATGATCTTTGGAGATCTCTTTCCAGCTCAGTGGACATGTCAGAGCTCCAGCAGGGCATAATAAGGGGTTGCTCACTTCTGCAGAGGGATGGACGAGACATAAGCCTCATGCCCACTCCTCCACACTTCACACATGATTCTGCCTAATACTGTGCGTGTGCAGGTCTCATGAGCTTCCAAAGCCCATCTATAACAAGCATTCCTGTCTGGAGGCTGCTATATAATATATGTCCAGGTCTACAGCTGATAAAAACTTCAGTGTCAAGCTGAAAAAGTCATAGTTCTCACCAAACCGGAGATGCTGGTCAAACTTGTTAACAAGCTCACCAGCTGTGCAGAGATAGAAGACTAGACCAACAAGTTTGATTAAGATGCTCTATGGATGCATTTACAATTGGAATTAACAAGGGATCACTGTGATCTGATCAACCAGATTGGATCATCAGTAAATCAGGACACGGTACGTTTGCACTTGGCAACATCAACTTCTCTATCTGGATAACCATTTGGATCTGTCTTTCCCGCACAATATTTAAATAAGCACCAGGTTCTCTCAAAACCATGTTTTCACTTGTCTTTGTAAGCCTATGAGACTGAAGGTACATGCTTAATCTAAACATATTTCTACTAATCAAAAACCATCTACTAACTAGTTTCAAATTTTTAAAACCCTTTGAAACTAAGCCATCAAAAGAAGATATTAAAACAAAACAAAACAAAAAATGCCAAAAACCAAAACACATCATAAAACAAAGCACAAAACAAAACAAACCAACAAAATAAAAATGCAAAAAAAACAAAAAAAACACACAACACAACCTTGTTGAAAAAAAACCCTGCATTTGCTGGTTAAACAGCAAGCAGTTTCGGCCCAGATCCGGCCCACATCTGGCCCTCATGGATTTCATGCGAGCCAGATGCGGGCCGGTTCTGGGCCGAAACTGCTTGCTGTCTGGGAAGCTGGTTTAAGCTGGTTCTTATCTGGTCTTGAACTGGTCCTGAGCAGGAGCTAGTTGATTTTGACCAGTATTGGACCAGCTCATGACCAGCTGAAACCAGCAGCCATTCTTCAAACATAAGCTGGTTTTTGCAACAGGGAAAATAGAGAACAACAAAGATATTAATGTGGAGCATAACAAATTACTAACAAACACATAACATAACAAAACATAAGTTAAATCATCTCCCACCAAACCCCCATAAAACGATCAATACCGACCAACCTAACCATCTTAGTCAAGCTGTGAGACCAGTTAATGGGGAAACTAGATGTTTTTATCAGGAAGGTGATTGGTTGTGAGTTTAATCTTCAGATCTAATGTTCTTTGATCTATCAAATCTTGACTCCAATCTAAAGTACATGATATTCTCTCCATTCCTGACAACATGAAATTCATTCATGCGTTTGTTGTCGTACCAAAGAGCTTTACCAAACAATTACAAAGCATTCAGTTCGCAGCTGCAAGAATGCTGACTCGCACTAGACTGAGGAATCACATCCGACAGTTAAATCACCTCCCTGTGTACCTGCATCTGACCAAACTCATTTTTTTCCCTCTTATTTTGACATGTCTTCATGATGTTACTTCTACATGTATTTGCAATGCTTTTATATGATGCAATATGATCCCACTGCAAATTGCTGGGCACATAATTTTCAAAGCACACTTGTTTACTTGTGTATATATATATATATATATATATATATATATATATATATATATATATATATATATATATTTCATTACATAACATATACTTTAGCATGACAATTAGCATAAATGTTAGCAGCTATGTCAAAATATGTTCTTTGTCACTGATCTAATAGGTTAATCATGAAAAAGCAGTTTTGATGATCTACACAGACATATTATAAGCTACTCTGCTATGCTAATCAACACTGATTAGCTAAAAGATTGGCTAAAAGAGAGCAAATAGAAATCAAGCTGTTTTAATATTATTATTATTTGCTTAAAAAAATCTCATATGAATGGATCATTTATTAACAAACTGCACACTGGTGACACAGTGTGTCTCCTACAGTCCATTTTATCGCTGATGAAGTCATTATTAAACTAAGATTGTATATACACTTTCACTCTCAATTGGAATAAAGCACTGCAAACATTACCATAAATTTACATGCACGCTAACACACAGCTGTAGGATAGCAGCAACTGTTTACTTGTTCTGCATTAAGGAGAAAAACGAATTAGGAGGAAAAGGAAGAAGCTTTGAAGATTTTTGCCATAAAAATACGAAGGTTATAGACGCAAATTTGTAAACAGGGTTTTCTGTTTTTAAGTGTATGCAGCACAAAAGAAAGAACCTATTGATTTTACACCGCTGTGTCTTTTGTATTCGCTTTTATTTTATGTTTCACAACGGCCTGAGGTATTCGTTGTAACAAAATCTGTGGGGGAGCTCTCCAGAGTGTGCTATGGCTTCATTCCTGTGGAGTTTTACAGTTTAATTACAGTCTGTGGAGGGAAGACTAAAAGAATTCATGGCAGTTCAGTCGGCCTTTCTTTCCCATGTCCTCAACCCTGCAATCAAACACATCTGGCTCTACACATACCATATACCAGACCTTCCGCAACACAACATCCACCACATTCACACACAAAGGGCAAAGCATAGTCATTATTGTTGCTGTAGAATAAAAATAGGTAACCAAGGCATTAGCTTTTAGCTGCCTTTCTTTTCCTCAGGCACTATTAATGACAGCTCTGCTATTGAGTGGAAAAGTCAGAATAGTTGCGACTTTCTGACACTGTTTGCAGATTTTTTTTCTCTCATCCATTCATTCTTTCATCTTCCTGTAACTGCAGAGATTTCATCTGTCGACTGTGACTAAGCAATTCGGCTGCACGTCGTATAGCAGCTCCCTGCCCCACTTACATGGAGAATATAGTTTGCGTTTAATAGAATTGTGAGGACATAAATCCCAGAGAGGAAATCAAAATCTTCAGCTACAGACTACTTCTGTCTTCTGTGTGGGAATCAATGACTTGTGGAAAATAAAAATTTGAAGAAATATTCAGGGTTAGAGGTTCATTAATGGCTAAAGGAGTACAGAATACAGACAGCATGCACGCGCACTGAACAACAAAACTGTGTTTCAGCAATGACTAATTCAAACACCTCTGATTGGTTATTGCATTCATAAACTGGAACAAAATGTATCGTTTGTTATTGGTTATAATTCGCAACCAGTGTTCGCAATCAGTCATGCAATCTACTTTTTTTCTTGCAGTATTTACAGTATAATGGTGACTGTCAGAAACATTTTCAAGGAAACACAGAATATACTCACTGCCACTAACAATTCTAATGATGCCTGACCTTTGGTGCTCATATTCATAACATGAATTTTCACACTTCTCAATTAAACTACAAAGTCTGATACCGTGACCTCAGGCTGTGAGCGCATATAAGATCCACTTTGATTAGGTTGCCCGATTTTCCATGCAAGCTGTGTGACCCCAACACATTACTAATGTGTAAAAACAAATTGAATATTGAGCTGGAAATTACTAACAAATGTAAAATTGGAAAATTGCTAATCAGAACCACATGCATGCAATAATTAAGGTGCAGTTATGGTGTCCAGCTGAGCTCTATAGGGCTCAAACTCGGAACCTGATAGATAGTGTGTTTGTGTTTGTATCTTGGTTTGGCTGAATACTATGGTTTTGTGTCATCCAAAGCCAGTATGGTTGGCAATGAAACTTGCTTTCTCTTTGACACACAAAACGCCATAAACACTTAAATGTATTGGCACAAACACAACAACTTGTGAATTTGGCAATTTACCAGACATAATTTAGTACTTGTGTAGACACTCCTCTTTGTGGTTGATTTCTGAAATGATGGGTTTACTCTGTGATTAGGTGATATATTTATCAAACTATTTCTATTTATATAGAAATATCAGAAACTGATGGAAATATAGCAACTGTATTGGGCTCTAGATGGGTTAATGAGCCAATCAAATCCAACAGACAGTTTTACTTCAGAAAACTGTTTTATAAGATATATGATATTTGTTCTTTTTTAGAGTTTTACTTCCTTAAACAGTATTTCCAGAAGATATTCAGAGAAAATGGCCATTGCTTCAAAGCTCCTAAACAGCACATACAAACAAATACTCACATCCTCCAGGGTCGGCGCATTCTGTGACCCCATCATCCTTTGCAGAGCACTACCTGACAATGATCAATGCATCGGCTCTATTATGATGGATTAATGCTATGGTTATTATGTGTGGACACGCATGTGAGTGTCTAACAGATACAGAGGAAGTTAGATAAACAGCATGATGTACTGTAGAAAAGGTTAGAGACAGACATGAAAAGATGGAAAGAAGGAGGGAAGAGAGCACTGATTCAGAAGAAAGACTACAGCCAATCAAATGCAGGCAGAAACCAGCAGACAGGAAGATGCTCCTTCAATTTAACTTGCATTAATAATGCATCAAATTCTTCTCAGCTCAGCCTGTCTTTGTCTCAATAGAGCTCTCTCTGTTCTCACACACGCACACACAGATCCATTCTGAATTCAAAAAGTCCAGGCCATCAGTTCAGTTCTCTTTCACATATGTTCCTATATTTATTCTCTTCCTGAAAAAAAAAACTACAATAACAACAACTTTCTGCTTCCTTAGGGCTTACTGTGAGGGATTTTTTTTATTTTCCTATATACTGTATATATACACACATATATACATAGTATATATACACACACACACACCGTATTTTCCACACTATAAGGCGCACCGGATTTGATATATACAGCACAGACCAAAAGTTTGGACACACCTCCTCGTTCAAAGAGTTCTTTATTTTCATGACTATGAAAATTGGGCTATTTGACCAAGAAGGAGAGTGATGGGGTGCTGCGCCAGATGACCTGGCCTCCACAGTCACCGGACCTGAACCCAATTGAGATGGTTTAGGGGTGAGCTGGACCGCAGACAGAAGGCAAAAGGGCCAACAAGTGCTAAGCATCTCTGGGAACTACTTCAAGACTGTTGGAAGACCATTTCAGGTGACTACCTCTTGAAGCTCATCAAGAGAATGCCAAGAGTGTGCAAAGCAGTAATCAAAGCAAAAGGTGGCTACTTTGAAGAACCTAGAATATGACATATTTTCAGTTGTTTCACACTTTTTTGTTATGTATACAATTCCATATATAATTCCACACGTGTTAATTCATAGTTTTGATGCCTTCAGTGTGAATCTTCAATTTTCATAGTCATTAAAATAAAAAAAACTCTTTGAATGAGAAGGTGTGTCCAAACTTTTGGTCTGTACTGTATATATATATATATATGCATTTGTTTCAGTCATTAATCCAAACACTGATGATAAATGTGTGTTTTGTGCATCTACAGAAACTATTTTTTAGCATGTTTATGTTATGTTATGTTATGTTATGTTTAAGGCTTCAAATGCTTTTTAATTGGTTGGCTTTGTTATGTGGTAAACGTGGGGAAAAGTTTACACTGGATATTTTCATTTTTCATTTCGGGTGCGGGGCAAAAGCAAAAGATTAAATGGCAGTTGCTCAATTTTCTGCTTAGACAGACAAAGCTTGTCATTTATAAAACAACGGAAAATAGATGTGGTCGAGAGATTACATCTTTATTTCATTAAGGCATTCGGTAACTCAAGAATTGTGGAGGAATTTGAGTATTATAAAGCAATGAAAGAAACTTTCTTGTAAACTACGGTGGTGTTATATTTCAGTTTTTTAAATTAAGTTAATCTTTGATCTTGAAGTTGAAATATGTATGTCTCTATCATGATTGAATAAATAATATAATATAATATAATTGCATAAGCGATCACTTTCAAAAACATGAAACAAAACTCTAAGGCAAATTTTGAAAGGTAATATGTATCTCTCTCTCTCCCTCTGTGTGTCCATATATATATAAATATATATATGAGTTGTATGTGTGTGTGTGTGTGTGTGTGTGTGTGTGTGTGTGGGCTATTGTCCAAATTTTCAGAAGCCATGCAATTCTTGTTAAACATGTTTTTTTACTGATGCCTGAGTGACAACCTCTTGTTACCATATGCTTTCATTATATAGAAAACAGCAGCTAGAACATGCAAGATTGAAGGTTTGTAATAACATGACATGAGTATGAATAAATGAGCTTACGCTTTGAGTTCCCACGGCTTACAGAATCATGCATCGATACTGTATGATATTTCATACTTTGTTCCAAATAGTTAGTCATTCAATCTCTTTTCATTTGGCCAAAATGAAAGCGCGAGCATGATGTGGCACACTAGGCTAAGCCGACGCAATTCTGTGTTATAGGATTACGGAGGGGTAATAGAGTTTAAAAGGCTAATAAATAAAAAAAGCGGACAATGAATCCATGTAACAGCGGTAGCTGAATTCCAATCCTCTTCAGAAGTCTTTCTTATCTTTCTTTTAGGATTGGGCGTCACACTCACATGGCTCAGGAAAGGGGAACATTTTTAAGGCCGTGGTGAGGATAATCAAGCATGTAAGTGTATACAGTGCCAGAGTGTCTACGCATGCGTGCGAAGGTTTGTGTTTGAGTGTGTGTTCTGATGTGTGGCACTGAACTGTGTGCATGATGCCTACTGGGACCACAAGGACCCCCATTTGCTCATTAGCAACTCTGGCACTAATGGAGGCCCTGAACAACCACACATCCACACACCCTTTCACTCCCTTTCTTTGTCCCACGCACACACTTACATTGTTTACCGCGAGTGCTCCTCCAGCAAGCCCACCCTCGCGCCAGCTCCTGCGGTCAGCACAGTGAGGACAGCAAACATCGTTATTCCCCAAACTCAAAATGTCACAGCGGAGTCTGTCACGTGGATTAATTGCATCTAGAATATGAATGTGTTTACAGTGCATTGCTTTGCCTCTCATGAGAAACTCACGTTTCACATCCTGGCTCAATGATACTCCCATTAATTAGGGGAAACAGAAAAACACAAATGCTAAGTTTAGAATGTGCTTTTGGTCGTTGTGTTTCAGTAATATGCAAACTAAACACTTGAAGTGACACAAAAGAGCTGTCAGTTGCACAAGATGCCCAACATGAAGATAAATTTGAATTTTTTTAATGTAAAAGCTGTATGTAATCAAAACCAAATGCAATATACAAGCTGAACACCGTAAAACATCCATATCCTTACATTCTGTCACTATAAATTCGAAACCGCTTTGGATTTGCTCATAAAGTCTGTCAAATCATGTTTCAACCTTAGTTGCAGTTTAACAGCTGCACTATTACCCTGCGAATGAGGCGGGCAGACTAATAGTAGCTGAAAATGAGATAGAAAAAGAAGCTTGATAGAGTGGATGTGTTGAAAAGGGTTCGATACAGTATCATACTGAGCAATGTTGCAGCCAGGAATATGAGGTGAATAATTCTCTCCAAATGGCAGCAGAGGTTGACACAGATGTGTGAAGCAGACAGGGAGCCAGCCGCAAAAATGGTGAAAAACAGACCTAAATGCCACTTATTTCCTGGAACTTTTAGGGTTCCATATGCTCACCGAATAAGATGGACCATTGGTGGTAGGAAATAATAAGCTGTTTCTGGTGCCCCTGATTGAAACAACTGTGGGTCAGGACAACCAGGGCTGTGGTCTTATCTGGCGTCTTTTTGCTAGGAAAAACACAAATATATGTATTTTCTTGTCAAAAGTGAGCCATGGCAGATGATAAGGTAAATTGGAAAGAATACCGATCAGGTGTTGGAACCTTTTTCAGTGGTCTGACTGATTAAAACTGTTCTGACTTCAGTTTGTTAAATTCTTGATTCTGATTGGGTGATTACAAAATGGCTATGAAGCAGTTCATGGTCAGAATTTCTTTCCACAAATAGAAAAAAATATCAGAGATAAAGTTTAAAATAAGAGCTAGTAACACACAAGAAGTCAACATCAAGAACATCAAGCCAATATCGGAAGATATACAGGTGCATCTCAAATTAGAATGTTGTGGAAACGTTATTTAAGTAATTCAAATCAAATTGTAAAACTCATGAATTAAATAAATTCAATGCAAACAGACCGAAGTAGTCTTACATTTTTTTAATTGTGATGATTTTGACTCACATTTAACAAAACCCCACCAATTCACAATCTCAACAAATTAGAATACTTCATAAGACCAAAAAAAAAAAAAATATATATATATATATTTTTTTAATTGTTGGGCTTCTGGAAAGAATGCTAATTTACTGTATATGTACTCCATACTTGGTAGGGGCTCCTTTTGATTTAATTACTGCCTAAATTTGGCATGGCATGGAGGTGATCAGTTTGTGGCTCTGCTGAGGTGGTATGGAAGCCCAGGTTTCTTCGACCGTGGCCTTCAGCTCATCTGCATTTTTTGGTATCTTGTTTCTCATTTTCCTCTTGACAAGATCTGGTGACGTGGCTGGCCACTCAAGCACACCAACACCATCGTCATTTAACCAACTTTTGATGCTTTTGGCAGTGTGGGCATGTGCCAAATCCTGCTGGAAAATGAAATCAGCATCTTCAAAAAGCTGGTCAGCAAAAGGAAGCATGAAGTGCTCCAAAATTTCTTGATAAATGGGTGCAGTGACTATGGTTTTCAAAAAATACAATGGACCAACACCAGCAGATGACATTGCACCGCAAATCTTTACAGACTGTGGAAACTTACCACTGGACTTCAAGCAACTTGGGCTATGAGCTTCTCCACCCTTCCTCCAGACTCTAGGACCTTGGTTTCCAAATGAAATACAGAACTTGCTCTCATCTGAAAAGAGGACTTTGGACCACTGGGCAACAGTCCAGTTCTTCTTCTCAGGTAAGACACCTCTGATGTTGTCTGGTTCTGGAGTGGCTTAACAAGAGGAATATGACAACTGTAGCCAAATTCCTTGACACGTTTGTATGCCTTGACCCCAGCCTCAGTCCATTCCTTGTGATGTTCACTCAAATCTGTGAACAGCCAGCTTCTTTGGCAATGAATGTTTGTGGCTTACCCTCCTTGTGAAGGGTGTTGTAGCAGAAATGAGTCGAACCAGACAAATCAAAGAGTCTATCAGAGCTGTGTGCATTGAAACGAGAGCCGAACTCCTCAGGAAGTCATAAATCAGTTCTAGTGCCACAAGAACCAAGCAAGATAACCAACCAACCAACTTGTTCACACAACAGCTTTCAACATTAACACCAATAGAACAATTATTGACAATTTTAATTCGAAGAAGAGATTGTCAAATTTATTGTTCGTGATTGAAATGCAACGCTGGACATCACATGTAAACCCAGGAGATCAAGTTAAATACTTGCATTGACTTCCCCCCAGCCAGCAGAACCAGACTGAAATTCCTAAGGGGGAAGGGCTTTAAACCTTTGTCTTCACAGAAAAGTCCCTTTGCCAGAGAATGGCAAAGAAACTGCTTTTTGTACATTATATATGGACCAGAATGAACTCAAAAAGACTTATAAATGAATCATTCCATTGCTTAACTCCATATTTATTTATGTGTAACCCACACATTTGACACATCATGTATAATCACTTATTGTGTATGTCTTTTGATAACTATAGGATACATAGTCATGTCTAGTATTGATATAATCGAGTTTTCTTGCTTGATGTTGTCCTGACAATCATTTATTTGTAAAATATATCATAATCGTGTTATAGGAATCATGTCCAAAATTAGATCCTGCGAGGCAGGAACCACATGCTTGGTAAGATAAACAAATGATTTATGATCCCCCGAGCCAAGACCATATCTGATTGGTCAAGGCAACATTTGAGGGGTGGCCCACAAGGAAGTTTAAATACTTTGGACACCATGAAATTTTGCTTTTAGTTCTAGCAATTCTTGTGCTATCAGTCATGCCTTGCTTTTAGTCTGCTTTTAGTCCCTTGCTGCTGCTATTAGCCATGTCTGTTTCTAGTCTCTAGCTATGCTTCTGCTAGCTTGTAGCTTCTAGCCATGCGGTTAGTCATCATTGTTCTTTGAGCGCGGTTCCAGCGTGCCTGCCTGCTGCTACTATGCCACGATGAGAAGGAACACAACCTAGTCTCGTCAAACTTTATTTCTTTTATTTTTCCGTTTGAGAGTTTCGTGTTCTGAGTTAAGTTTTGTAACGTCGAGTCTCCGAAGCCTGACCTCGGATGCCCGTTCAACTTCGACCAGCGCACACGACTCTGCACTTTCAGCCAACGCCCAACAACCACGGGCTTCCCAAGACGTCACTTCAGAGACTGAACTTCCAGCCAATCAACGACCTCGGGATAGCCCTTTCACCGAGGCTCCTTCTTCACAGGAGATGCAAGTAACTTTACCTCCAGACTGTGACCTTTACTGGTGTATCCAATATAATTTTAACCTCATTGAGGAACTCAATGCGAGCGCTAATTACGTGATTGATGGTTGTTCATGTTTATGCAATTTAACGTATTGCTGTTAACTTGGGATTCCATATTTCCATTCTCTTAAACTCATCTTTCCCTAACTTTCGACCTTCCTGCAACTTGTGTGAATGTGTGTGTGCGTGCGTTTATGTGTTAGATTAGTTTATATGTCTTAGATTTATCTAATAAAGCCTTATTCATATTGAAAAGAGAAGTATCTTGTGTTTTGTGCTTACAAGTTAATGTCTTAAACTGCCGATCTTGTTACTGTGCTAATTGATAGTGTTTTCACTATAGTTTGGATATTAGTATCCAGCGCAGATTTGATGTTAAACTGCTCGTTCACTGAACCGCAGGCGCGTCTCCGTGAACAGCCGTGAAACAGTGATTCTGTTCAAATTCCCTTTAAAATCTTAAATGATTCCCTTTGAGCTAAATTGACCTGTTTCCGTTACAGTGTCAATGATTGTCTTCTGGAAACTGTCAGATCAGCAGTCTTCCCCATGATTGTGTAGCCTAGTAAACCAAACTGAAGGACCATTTTGAAGGCCCAGGAAACCTTTGCAGGTGTTTTGAATTGATTATCTGATTGGCCTGTCACCATATTCTAATTTGTTGAGATAGTGAATTGATGGGTTTCTGTTAAATTTTAGCCAAAATCATCACAATTAAAAGAACCAAAGACTTAAAGCGTTAGTTCACACAGATATGAAAATGATGTCATTAATAACTTACCCTCATGTCGATCCAAAGCCGTAGAACCTCCGTTCATCTTCAGAACACAGTTTAAGATATTTAAGATTTAGTCCGAGAGCTCTCAGTCCCTCCATTGAAGCTGTTTGTACGGTATACTGTCCATGTCCAGAAAGGTAAGAAAAACATCATCAAAGTAGTCATGTGACATTTGACATGTGACTGTTGACGTACGACGCTGCTGACGTGTTATCTTTGTTATTGGGCGCGCCAGAAAACACGTCAGCAGCGTCATACGTCAACAGTCACAGCAGTCGCGCTCACAACAGACACGGAAGAGAAGACGGCGCTGAATAAAGTCAGAATGTTTTTCTTGTTTTTGTACCAAAATGTATTTTCAATGCTTCAACAATATTGTAGTGAGATATAAAGCCATAAATGCACAATAGGAAGTATAAAGCCACATTCTGAGATTTAAAATCACAATTTTGAGAAATACAGGTTTTTTTTTTGTTTCTTCTACTCAGGCTACCATAATCATGGCCATATAACAGCTTGATATCAATTTAACACATTTAAAGGTTTATGCAGTCTATCATAATAAATGTATCAGAAAAGGACCAGCAAATTGCAAGACAAACATTAAAATGTTCTTTTTCTAAAGAAAGCACAACAATTTCAGCAGCTGGGGAAATGTCCAGGCGATAATACTGTAATTATATGGAATAATGTGAGGTGTATGAGAGCTGGGACAGACTCCAGTAATCACTCACATACTGTACACAAACTCACAATGTGTTCTGCTTAAAAAAGCTTAGAAACAGCCATTAAAGAAAATAATTCTGAACACTGATAAAATCTAACTAAACACCCTGACACAATGTACTAATGTGACAACCATGATATAATCTGAAACACACACTTCTGGACTTCAACATTATTTCAAATTAATGCACACACAAGGTGTTATGGCCACTTTAAAAAAAAACATTTCATTTGCTGAATGCAGTTTATGCTGATGCCTTGGTCCAGAGGGGATGCCTCCTTTGGTCCTATTCATTTATTTACCAAGCTTTCAGTGCCCATTATCACAGGTGCATGCTGGGCTACATTGCTCATGGGTGAGTGGGGACCAAACACTGCCAAGAAATCCTCAACTTCCCCATTAGCCTTCCTAATCCATGGCACCTCTGCTGTACATTGCAGAAAATGCTTCTCAGTGTGTGTGCGAATGTTCAAAAATGATTTAGAGTAAATGGAAAAAAGAGAGCAAGAAATGCATTTGCAATTAACCTCTTAGAACAATTACAGATAAATGGAGCTAATTGTATTTTAGCAAATTGATTTGAAGGTGTGCACATACAGGATTGAGCCTTTATTTATATAATGTATTTCTTTCCTTCTCTCTCTTGCTCTAATTCTCATCAATTCACATGCAGATACCACGAAGAACCATCTAGGCCCCTCTAGCAGTTCCATTCATAATGAACAGTGATTAAAAGCAGTTGATTTTGTTATGAAGTGCACATGGATGAAACATAAGCCTTGCAAAAAAGTTAAGGTTTCTTTGTGTTTGTGTGTTGAAAGAAGGTTTTTACATTAATAGCATACTAAGTTGAGTGTGTGTATATCCTATATTGCCCCTTGCAGTCAGCTGAATTTTGGTTAATAAAAGGGGTCATATGATGTGATTTCAAGTTTTCCTTTCTCTTCGGAACAAGCTGTTCGTATATAGATAAGATCCCTAAAATTACAAAGACTAACGTTTCAAACACAGACTCGTCCACATTCTTCTTAAAAGCCTCGTTTAAACATGCCCCCACATATCTACGTCATGATGTGGTAAGATTTACATAACACCGCACAAATGTTCATGCAAAGAAAAAAGGCGTAACTTTGATTCTGGCTGCAGTATTTTTACCGCCACCATCATGTCGTGGAGATGCTGTACGTTTCGTTCGGAAAGCAAAACTACTTTGTTTAAACCAAATATTTGTGTGTGTGTGCAAAGCATTTAACGGAGGACTGTTTCCTGAACCTACAATGTCGGCTTTTCTGATTTACAACCTGTAAGTATGTTTTCATATTTAAAGAATTTGCCACTGATGATTTGATTTGCGAGTTTTGAGCAATGTAGAGTAGCGCTTTTTGTTTGACGTTTCTCAAATTACAAATGCAGAAAAAATTGTTTTATGTTTACGTGGCGCAATATGCAATGCAATGCATAAAAATACCATATAAGTCATTAAAATCCATAATTATGTCCCCACTGGATGCTAAATATGCCACGTTTGTAATGGGTTTTTATTGTTTTTGTCCCGTCACGCCGGGTATGGTAAGGGGCGTAACATTTCTGTCACAAGCTTGAGGTATAAACAATGAGTTCTGTAAAAATCTACACATTTCAGAGAGGCAGGGTGGGGCATAGAGGAGAAAAAATAATGTACGGTATGTGGAAAATAATAACAATAATAAATAATAACATTGCATTACACCAAATGCACAAAATAATGTTCTTTAAGACGATGCATGGCAGCTTCAGTGCTGCCTGGTGAAAATTAGTCTCAAATTAGAACAGCTGGCATACCAGCTGCAGAGAGATAATGGATCTTGCATGCATGCACACACACACACACATACATTGGGTTTTAATTTTTTATGGGGACATGCATGGGGGGGGGGGGTGTCACATACTCAACTCCTGATGGCAGACCCCAGACAGTATCTACATACATATTATATATATATATAAAACTTATAGAGATAGTTAATGGAAAATTTGCCATACTAAATTGAAGATTTCTGACAAGATTTTTTTTAAACTTAATTTGACAAGACAACCAGACAACCATAGATACATTTATGTGAAATCAGTCGCTCAACAGATCAAAGCTACGAGAATACTTTTTGTGTGCAAAGAAAACACAAATAATGACTTTATACAACAATTTTTGAGTCCAACATCACAAAATGAATAAATAATAATAATAATTCTGATTATCATTATTATTGTATTTATTTGTATTTTTTTTGTACAGCAAAGTGGGTTCCTTGCAATGCCAAAGTTCAATTTCCAGAAAATGCAACTGATAAAACATATACTGTGAATACTCTATTTAAAAGCCTCTGCCAAATATATAAATGTCATTTATATTGGAAGTGCATTCCTGTAAACATGCTTTTTGCTTGTTTTGAGTGACAAATTTTCTATTTAACTCGGAACATTCCTTTAACGAGAGATTCAAAGCCACCCTACAAACTGCAAATCAAACCATCAATGTGGCCTGAAAGCACCCAAAGACATAACTTATTTTGCATGCAGTTCCATTCATGCAATCTTACACAACAATATACATCAATATCTGAAGAATCTTCAGCCGAGTTGTTATTTATTCAACTCACAGATTTGGAAATGCTGTGCTTTTGGTGAATGTCAAATACTGGTTAAACTGTGAATGATCAGATTAAAATGCGATTAAAAGACTATTAAGTAAGCGGGTGGTCATTGGAGAGAGAGAGATTGATGGCCAAAAGTAGAAAAAGGGGTGGGGTGTTGCATATCTGTCCATTCTGAGATAGAGGACGCTGTCAGGCAGCACAGCACAGAGAATTTAGACCTCATTTGGGATGTTGTAGTCTCTGCCTCAAATGATAACCCACAAATTTGACTGCACACATATTGCGTACGAAAAAGGCAAGAGTAGGCTGAAATGGCCAGGCTAAATTTGACTGGTTGGCTTCGCACCAACTTAAAACAAACTGTAATTGGTTGCTTTACATGTCAGTCAATTTAAATAGGTGGGGCTTGGCCACAGTAACCTGAATCAATGACCGAAAGTCAAATACTTGGCTTCTAGCAATGCAGATTTCGACCTATCCGAGATGTGTTGCGCATCCTTACCCCACGAACGCATTAATAATTCATCCCAGCATTATCTTTCTCATTAAAAAGAAAGTCTCACTAATACTCTTTGTAAATATGAGAGAAAAAAAAAATCTGTGATGAGAGCGAAGGTGGAAGTCACAGCATGGAATCACATTATTTATGATTCCAGTGGAGCGGAGCAGCAGAGCAGACCTGTCCACCCTGATTCCTTCGCCTGCTGAGACGCAGACATGATGCAGTCTCATATTTCTGAATCTGTCAGCATCAGCGGGTCCCAAAGGGCCTACAGGGGGCCCTGAACAGACACACTCGGTGCCTAAATATAACACGCGGCTCCGCTTGATTAGCAATATGTCTTTCTGACACATATTTACGTTCATCTGCCACATGCCAGAGAGGTTGCAAGCCAACTGAAAGGAAAAGACTGTAAAAAATTTACTTAAAAATGGAAATTATGGATCACCATATCTTTTATACTTCAGACCACCTCTGTGGAGGAGCTCATGCAATTAAAATAAATTACAAGTGACTGTGAGACTGCCTGTCATCTTAGCTCTCTGCTTGACTGCAACATACAAACATCTTTACTTTATCTCTCCTCACCCAAACAAGGACACGGCCAGCCTGCGCTGTTCTAACAGAAGCTGCTTTGTAAAATAACTAAAGCCTTGGAGTCTATTAAATATCTTTTTACATTCGCTTTCAGTGATGTGGGGAAATGGGCTTCGAGAGCTTTTCTACAATTCAGGAAATCATAAGAAAGTCCCAAGTGTTTTTTTTTCATCCTGTCTTTGACAGTTAGAATAGGTAGTTTAATAGCAGAGTGGCCCTGTCCCAAATGGCACCCTAAACCCTCACAGTCTTCCTCTGAGTCTGCACTTTCGTGATATAATGCCGCTTTGACTGCCGTGTAGAAGCCTGCTGTGGAGCTCGCCACAGGGCGGGCTTGGCAAAAGTGTGGATTGAGGGCGCATTACAGCCGCAAAGGGGGTGCTTTTGAGCACCAATCAGAATGCAAAAATGAAAAATGGGACAACTACGGTCTCGTGGACTAAACAGACATGTGCACGCAGCAGCCATTGTCTGTAAGTGCACATGAAGTGTTCCATTTGGGACAGGGCCAGTGTAGACTAAAATAATAAGGCACTAGTTCAAGTGCACTTAGTATTTTCTTTATCATTTAGATTTTGTTTTTGTGTTCAAAGTTTTCATGATCCCATTGGCCCCTGGAGGTGAATATTATAATAACACATTTTTACTTTTTGTTTTTCTCCAGTGGTAGCTATTTAAACAGCCATGATTTTCTGTAGTTGTGTATATTATACATATTGTAACACTGAATTGATGTCTTATAGGTAACACTTTATTTTAAGTTGTTATTTTTACACATGATGTACAATTATAATTACAGTTAATATTTTGTTTTTATTATGCATAATTACATGCAAATAACCCCAAGGCAACCCCTTATCCTAACCCTAACTATATAGTAAGTACATGTAGTTAATATTATTCAGTACTGAATTGTATAATTACACTGGGACACGGATTTCTTAAAATAAAGAGTAACCATGTTATAATGTATTAACTGTGGATACAATTATACTTGAGATTGTTCAGTGTATTATAAGGTGCATTACAGTGCATAATTAATGCATTAACATTATACATAAAGTCTTTAAGTCTGTAAGTATCTTACATTATACATATAGTTTTAGTTACTGAGCAAAAACTATATATATATATATATATATATATATATATATATATATATATATATATATATATATATATATATATATATATATATTGTTCAAATGTGTAAAAGTACTACACTCTTGTTGCTATCTGAAAGCATATTGAACTCGGCCCAAATATTTAATAAACAAAAACTTTTGAGTGACAGGTTTTGTAATTCTGCTGAAATCAGAATTCCATGTGGGTTTGCCCATACGTTTATGCATGACTAGATAACATGCACCCTGTGCAGCCGTTGTATTCAGCAGTCACATCCAGCTCAGACCAGTTTCCACCCCCATTGTGAGACAGTTCTCTGACCTCTGCGGGCCTGGCACAGCTACAGACGGCCAGGCAACTGAGCCGATGGGCCGTCTCTCCCTGGGCTTGCAGTGGGGTGCCTGGCTGACCTAAGCATCGTTCCACTTTGACACGCTGTACCAACACATTGCTGCTGCCAATGGAGGTGCCATTCGTAGGGTGAAACCAGGTGCCACTGGGAACAAAGAAAGGAGAATGAGAGACAGAATGAAAAAAGTGAGAGACAGAATGAGAGAGACAATGTCTTGGGGATAATTAGCTATATTGGAGTGTGAACCCTGAGGTGGTAAATTTTCAAACTAAACCAGGAGCATTTGGGGGTAACGAGATATAAAGAGGAAGAGTAGAACAAAGCATCAGTTCAACAGGGGGTTTGTGGCCCTTAGGGGGTCTAGGATGGTACTGTTGGGGGCCTGTCAATTATTGTTTGATCATATTTTTGGGAGCAAAAGCTGAAACAAAAACACTAAAATGAAAAGAAAATGAAAGTGAATCATCACAAAAGTTTGTTTATATATTATCACCAGAACACATTGTCTATTCTGACAATAAATGAAAAATATTTAATTGAGATAAAATATACATATATTTTTTAAGATTTTTTTTTTAATATGTACATAAATAAAAAATAAATAACAGCTATTTTATTAAAGACACATACATTCCTGTTGAAAGTATATTATTTAATATCCAAAATGCTATTGCAGGAATGCATTACTAGCAGTCAAAAATGTAATGAAATTGAACGCGAATGAGTCTACTTATATATATATTTTAAATCTCAATAAAAGTATCATAAATGTAATGATTTTTGTGCAACATTCCAATGCTTCTGAAGCCATACAATATGAGAAACAGATCGAAAAATAAATCATTACTCACCTAAAGTTGGATCTAATTCTCTGATTCAATTCACTGATTCAGTGATTCAGTAGGAGATAACAGCTCACTGGAGGGGAAAATTATCAATGAATAGCTTTGAACTTCCTCACACGGTGCTACTGTGAGACATCAGAAGACCTGAAATATAACATGGATTTCTGTACTTTTTTTTGTTGCTTTTTTTTGCATCTCCTTTTGAGGCCTGAAAGCCTGAAAACCTACCTAGACACTGCCAATGATGCCTAAAATGATGCTGTCTAGGCAGGTAGCTCACCAGGTTTGAGACACAACCTACCCCAAAGCAGGACTCTTGATCTACAGGTCACAAAACTGATATGATCAAATTATATTGTAACATTACAGAGTAGTTGTATGGGTGGGAGTAGTAAAGTCTTCTAATGCATGAGTTGGCACAATGCTGGATGACTCTGACCACCGTTTTCAATTATCATGGGATACGTAGAGCGAAAAAGTCCCCACAAGTAAACATGTGTCCAATATAAATGCCACCAGGGGAATAACAAGAAGATACCACACAAAACATGCATAATTGGATAAACAAATCAATAAGTCAGATGATAATTTGGCAGCTCTGATACCACTGAAGCACATTTATGATGACTTCAACACAATGAATCAATCCCTGTGTCCCTGTTGCACAAGCTCAAATACCACTTTGCTGTAATTCATTACTATAATGATAATGCTAATGCAGAGGCAGCACTCTACCTCACTCTAATAGAAATGCTTATGCCATCATATTTCTACATTAGAGCACATTTATTATAAAAGTCGTCTTGAGGATATTTGTCTTGCTTAAAGGGGAAGGGGCAGAACTGATCTTGTTTGCACTGGTGGAATTAATTTTGCATCTCGACAAAGTGCGTAAAGCACCGATCTGTTAGTTTAATCATGTTTGAACTGAATGGCAACCAACACAACAAGAAATGCAAACCCAATGACAAGCAGAGAGAGAGAGAGAAATTATAAGAAGATGATGCAAGATTCAGTTATTTACATGCCAAATTCATATCTACGCTCAGGGTCCAAAATTAATGTTTAATAAACACAAACACAAACCTAAAAATTAGCTTTGGGAAAGGACTGAGGCAAAATTACCTGCCTGTTGGCTAGTACATTTAATAGGACCATCAATATTATGATTTTTAAACTGAAATGTGAGAATTATAAGATGATTATTGCAAGTTTGTACATAATTTGCTTATTCTTTACATATATATACATTTCTATATTTATATTATTAGATTTTATATCATATATAAATATATATTTATATATATAAACATAACATATTTTCTTAAACATATAAATGCATGGGCTTGTTTCGTAAACAAAACCTTTTATTTTGGATGCGATTAATCGTGATTAATTGACTGACAGCACAAATTATTAATCACAGTTTTATAGATGGTAAGAACATATTTTTGGTACGTAAATTCCCTAATTTCCTCCAAAATTCTGCACTCAAACTCAAAAATGTTCCAGCACATCTGCTGCTGAGCTTGCTCTCAATACAGTGTAATACAGTGATTTTTTTCCAACCAATGAACCAAACAACTCAAGTGAGAGTGATATATTTCAGTAGCAGATGCAAATTTGAGCTCAAATACAAAACTGGAAAAAGCGAATGTTAGTGTCAAGCAAATGGAAACCAGAAACAATTACAGAAACTCAATAGAGAATTAGGCTCAGTGCATCTATCTTTACTGCTTACAGTGTGTGTCTGTAAACTATACAAAAGTAATTTCCGTTTACTTGAGCCCCTGTGTGCCTGAGTCAACAATCTTTTAGTAAAATATGTTAAACCAGGAATGACAGGCATTTAAGGGAAAAGCCCTACAGAGATTATGGCACAAGCCCATTAAAGTTGTGTACAGCCTTTCCTAAGTAAATTGGTAAATTGGTTCTGGGTACACAGTGCCCAATGCAATCATATCACGCCATATTTTATTATTTTGACATAAATCCAATGTTATTCAGGGAACTCCTGCTAAATCATATGGGAAACCCAGGTAACACTTAAGAGCATAGCATGTCTTCACATAAAAGGCAACTGCGGATAAAGACAACGGAACTTACATGGAATATTAATTCAAATTTCACAATTTTCAGAGAATACAATCCCTTCTAATAACCTTCTCCCGAGACAACAACTGAATTTTAAAGACACCGCTCACCAACAAAAGAACTTAATAAAATAAAAAAAGGTCATTTATTTAACTGCATGCTGTTCCAAAACTTGTGCCATAGCTTAATTTTAAATCACCCAAGAATGTCCAGGTCACTCTTTCAAGCTTCAAAATGGATAAAAGCAGCATAATAACATCCTTTAAGTGATCCATATGACTTGTATTCTTTATTTTGGTAGTTTGCATTTTGCAAGTTTGTGTGAGGAACGAGCTAAAAGTATTGTGTTTAACAGGTCATAAATTATTGGAAAGACATGACAAAAATGTCACATTCATATTAAATATAATATGATTTCATAACCCTGTCCCCAGTCTCCTGAGGAAACAGCAGTATCTAAAGCAGAGGAAAGGAATGCAGTGCTGTACATAGGCCACATCAAAACTCTGAAAAGCTCTAACTTATGTATTCATTATGTCGGAGTCGTGCTTTTAACATCTTGTCACTTGAGGGTATGTGCTAGAAGTATGAAAGAGACAGTGAAGGAACAAGAAAATCTGCATCATTCTTGCACCAGAAGTTAAATATGCCATTCTTAATTAATGTCATTGCATCTTGGGATAGAAATCAGCTCTGTGTGTAAGAGACAATGAACGCTGAAATCTGGGCACCAAATAAAGAGATTTGAATACTTAAAGAAACTGGGAAAGTTAATGTCATCTCAACTCGTCTTATGAAACCTCCTGAAACATCTCCACTTACGCAACACATTCAGAAGCAAAGGTCGTTAGTCAGCAAGATCGGACAGGCCCATTTCTCTAGGTGATTTGTGAGCATCTGGTCTGTTTGTTTCTGAGAGTGCAGGTGGATTAATGGTCCTTAAGTGCTAACGACCACATACCTGATTCACATACATGGCAGATTTCCTATCTGTCGGTTACTATGAGTTATGTTGTGATGACACAAAGGGTTTACCTGAGAGCCCATATCTGCTCTGACTTTATGAGAAAATGGCAATGAATTTGGTTAGTGAATTTTGCGTACCTGAGCCACTCTCCATGCATACGGGTATAAATAGGCGACAGGTGCATCCAACAATTCAGATTTTTGCTTCGGAGCCAAGTGGGTGAATGATTTATTCTCCACAAAACCTTTTTGTTCTGAATGGAAGAAAGAAGCTGTTCTTGGTTGTCTGATGGCACAAACAGCAGTGTCCCTGTTGATTCAGCAATTCCCCTGGTAAAGAGGATCTCTCACTCATCCTGCATCCGTGCAGCTCCCGAGTAATTTAGCTGGTCCCGGCATTTCATTTGGTGCGCCGCTGGACGATCAGATGTCGATCGCACCATCGGGGGATGGGCTACTGTCTTTCAAGGATGAAGATTCAGTGGGGCTGCCCCCCTCGGGTGTTGTCGCAACCGCCAAATTGGACCCAGAGTTGATGGGTATGCTCCCCCGGCAATTGTGAGTATTGGGCTGGAGGTGAACACACCGCCCAGTACCAAGCTCTCTCGGCTGGATGATTGGTGCACCTTTTTTTCCTGAAGGTGCATGAGAAGCTGACAGAGTCATGGACAGCCCCTTTTCCGGCCAGAAGCCGCTTGTCTCCCTCTCCCATCCTCACTTCCCTCAATGGCGGGGCGGCAAGGGGGTATGTAGACATTCCCCAGGTGGAGAGAGCGGTTGTGGTGCACTTATGCTCACAAAACACCACCACTTGGAGGAATTGTCTCCCATCCAAAGCCTATAAGCTGACGGCATCTCTCGCAAACCAAACTTGCGGTGCTGCAGGGCCAGGCCACCTCCGCCCTGCATGCTATGGTTATCCTGCAGGTCCATCAAGCCAAAGCACAACGAAATTCACGAGGGTAGTTCCTATTTGGGGTTGATGCAGGAACTGTGAACGGTGACTTTCTTCACTCTCTGGGTTACGAAATTCAAGGTGCGGTCCCTCTTGAAGGGTCCTCTAAAGTCCTCTAAAAAGATGACAAAGTGGCCCTGACCTGGGCAAACCACAGATATGGGAAGCTGCTCTTTTTGTAGAGATGGCGATAACAGCACCACTCCTTCCCCTGGAGAACGGCCAGGTTGAGAATACTTTGCTCCATTTTGTTTCTGTTCCGCCTCTGGTCCAACAGCCAGTGGTACCCAAATTCTTGAAAAAAAAAATAGTTTCCTTTGTCTCCGTGTTATCAGGCTCGTGGGTTGACAGTGAGTGACACACTGTCTCCTCATTCTCACCCACAATGCAATCAGAGGGACCTGGTGCTCCGGCACCTCAGCCAGTTGGGGCTTCCGTCAAATGGGAAAAGAGCAAACTCTCCCCGTGCAGAAAATCTCTTTTCTTAGTATGAAGTTAGACTCAGTGAGTATGACAGCACATCTCACTAACGAACTGCCTGAGTTCTTTCAGAGGCAGGAACATGGTATCTGTGAAACACTTTCAGAGGCTCCTGGGGCATGTGGCATCCACAGCTGCAGTCACACCACCCGGATTGCTTCATATGTGACCACTTCAGAGTCCAGAGATGGGCATGGTGTTGCAGTACATTTTGTGTGACCATCACACTGGAGTGTCAAAGCCTATTGAGCCCTTGGACAGACCTTTCCTTACTACAGACCAGGGTGCCCTTAGAACAAGTTTCCCACCATGTCGGTATCATGACAGATTCCTCCAGTACGGGTTGGGGTGCTACATGCAATTGGCAGGCAGCTTTGGGGCTCTGGAGTGCCTTCTGTTCAGGCCAGCCTACTCACACATTGTCCTGAGACCCTGGTCTGGATACGTGCTAGAAGCTTCAAGTACCTGCAAATCCCCCTCACCCGAGGATGTGTGCGCCTTTCCCTCCTCCAGTAAGTTCCCCATTCGGCAAACCCTGGTTATGTATCCTCCCTCATCCCCAAGTATTGCCCAGGTTTCTGGTCAGCCCCTTTACCGGACTGGTTGTCCACATGGCTTGATTCCCTGCAGGCGATCCCATATGTGTATTTCATGGTAAGGTTTCCCTCTCAGTCAATATTAATTTCATTGACAAATAATTTTCATCATAATTTTCGTCAATTACATTTTTCACTAATGACAATGAGACAATAATGAATGAAAACTCTATTAGAAGGACAAAAACTATGAAGTAAATCAATTGACATTTTCATCAACGAAAAAAAAGAGACAAAAACGTTAGGGAGAGACGATATGGGAAGAAGAGATTCATTCCCAATGAATCTGCTGCGTGGTTCAGAGGGTGTATTACATATGAACCAGTGGGACATAAGCTAACATACACTTGCTGCACATTGCATAAAATGTTCAAGAATGTCAGTATGTGGGAATAAGAGAAAAGCAGACATGGATAAATCTGACGATGCAAGAGAGAACTTAATTTGGTTCAGTTTTCTGAAAACAGACACTGAGGCATACCCACACAGAAAGCACGTCTCACAGTGCAGGATTACTCTTTTGCATCGCATGAATGGGGAATTACACACAAAATTATGTTGAATTGTCTGCTTTGACGAGTATTCACATAAACACAGTTGATTACTTCGTAAGTGAAAGTAAACAGTAGGGATAACATGTACTGTATCAGTACATTGCATCCATTGCAGCTGTTCATTCGATTTTAAAGGGACAGCAGCCAAATTTAGTTGCTATTGTCCAAGTCATTTATGTCAAGCAAGCAACAAAGGAAAGACAGAAAATCATGCACTGGGCTTGACTGAAAAACTTCAGTAGCCCTAAAGACGAATCTATATATTAATTTATTTATAGAAATAAATACGTCTGCTTGAATGAATGAATAATAAGGTAAAAAAGTTGCTATAAAGAATGCAAAATTAGCCTATATATCCATTGGAATTTCATTAAAAAGAAGACCATGTTCTTGTTCTTTATGAGAAGTGGATTTATATAATTTTAACATAAAGGCATGTTGTGTGCCATCACAGTTAAATAGGTGTCTATCATGATAAAACCTTAAAATCAAACCTATATAATGATTTTGGAAATTTAAGAGAAATGCTTAATAAATGCATAACTAAACCCATTAGATTTTAGTTAACTCAATTTACTTTAGATTTAGTCAACTAAAATCTTATATTTAGTCGACTAAAACTAGAGTAAAACTAAAAACAATTCAGATGACTAAAATATGACTAACCTAATGGCATTTTAGTCCAATGACTAAAACGAAATCAAAATTTGCTGTCAAAATTACTACTGCTCTCAGTAAACCCATGTCTTCCCTTTGACATATCACTCTGTCAGTCTCTGCTGGCAGCCGTTCCTCCCTACTCCTAGGTAGGACCTGCCTCAAAGACCATTCCATATGTAGTACTGCCCCAGGCCTGGGTCAGTCCATATCAGTGTCTCCACATAATACCTCCCTATGGGCAGGATGTGGTCTCCATAGCAGCCTTCTCTGGAAGGCTCGCTTTCCCTTTTTTACTGCCAAGCTGTAAACATTTACATTTACATTTAATCATTTAGCAGATGCTTTTGTCCAAAGCGACTTACAAATGAGAACAATAGAAGCAATCAGACCAACAAGAAAACAACAACAGTTTACAGATGCCATGACAAGTGTCAGTTAGTCTAGTACAGAACACATAGCCAGGTTGTTGTTTTTTTGTTTGTTTGTTTTTTTTAGAATATGATAGACAAGAAAAGAAAAGGTAAGTGCTAGTATTAGTTGGTTAAGTGCTGGCGAAAAAGATGAGTCTTTAGAAGTTTTTTGAAAATGAGTAAAGACTCAGCTGTTCGAATTGAGATTGGGAGGTCATTCCACCAGCTGGGCACAGTAAAGGAAAAGGTCTGTGAGAGTGAATTTTAACTTCTTTAGGATGGCACCACAAGGTATCATTCACTTGCAGAACGCAAACTTGACTGGAGGGCACATAAGATTGAACTAGTGAGTTTACATATGTTGGTGCAGTGCCAGTGGTCGTCACATAGGCAAGCATCAGTACCTTGAATTTGATGCGAGCAGCTACTGGTAGCCAGTGTAACCTGATCGGGAGAGGAGTAATGTGAGCTTTTTTTGGCTCATTGAGGACAACCCTCGTTGCTGCATTCTGGATCAGTTGCAGAGGCTTGATAATACATGCAGGAAGGCCCGTCAGGAGAGCATTACAATAGTCCAGTCTGGAGAGAACAAGAGCTTGGACAAGAAGTTGGGTGGATTGCTCTGACAGGAAGGGTCTAATCTTCGTAATGTTGTATAAGGCAAATCTGCAGGACCGGGGCATTGTAGTAATACTGATGATCAGACTTGCCAACCTTGAGACCTCAGAATTCGGGAGATATTCAAAAGGCGGGGGGGGGGGGGGGGTCATATATAATCACACACACAAACAAACGCATAGAAAAGAAATATAATTCATTTATCTGTACAAAGTTTATACATACATATTAGGTACAGTAACAACAACCCATCACAACCCAAACCCACCATTTATCACAATCTTTTGTCAGAAAATGAGTTTTTAATATTGTATGATGTAAATAATAAAAAAGTTAGATTTACCATGTAAGCAATACTTGCCTTTTAACCTTGATTACATGGAGGAAGACAAATGCTTAAATTCATTTCGTGTCAGAAAATGTGACCTACCAATTCTGGTAGATTTTTTTTTAATATGCATTTAGCATAGCTACGCTTTTATCCAAAGCGACTTACAGTGCATTCAAGCTATCTTTTTTTTTTTTTTTACGTATCATGGTAAAATAAAATATTTTTTTATTACCTATATAGATGTTCTCGGGATTCCCAATGAGATCGTTTGTGATCAGATAATCATAAACTGTAATATGCCATAACATTTATTTACCTAATCTCTCACGTTGAAGCGACTCCGGCAAATCAGCTGTTCTCCCGTAGTAGACCGTTAAAGTAGAACGTCACAAAGTAGCAGTTAAATTCGCGCATGTGCAATATAACGCCAGAATGGCGTTGCCGTTCCACCAGAGGCTGTTACTAAGTCCCAATTGTTCGGTCTGAAGCGGCGCCAAGTGACGGATGGTGTAGAAATGTTGTTGTCCGGGTGGAAATCGGGAGAAATTCGGGAGAAAGGTCAGCCCGGGAGATTTTCGGGAGGGGCTTTGAAATTCGGGAGTCACCCGGAAAAATCGGGAGGGTTGGCATGTATGCTGATGATCCATTACAACTTCTATGTTTCTGGCTGTCCTGGAAGGAGTTATGGTTGACGAACCGAGCTTTATAGAGAAGTTGTGATGAAACTATGGGTTAGTTCTGTTAGTTCTGTTTCAGTAAGGTGATGGTCATTCATCCAGATAGAAAAGTCACTCAGACAGGCTGAAATGTGAGCAACTACCGTTGGGTCATCTGGTTGGAATGAGAAGTAGAGTTGAGTGTAATAAGCTTAGCAGTGATAAGAAAAGCCATGCTTCTGAATGACAGATCCTAATGATGTCATGTAGATAGAGAAAGGAAGTGATCGAAGTACTGAGCCTTGAGGAACTCCAGTAGCAAGTTGTTGTGACTTAGAAACTTCACCCCTCCAAGACACCTCGAAGGATCTATCAGAGAGGTAGGACTTACACCACAGGACAGGATAGGACAGGACAGGAGAATCTGGTGATTAACGGTGTCAAAAGCAGCAAACAGGTCCAGCAAGATGAGTAATGAGGATTTTGAAGCTGCTCTTGCCAGTAGCAGGGCTTCAGTTACCGAGAGCAGGGCAGTCTCAGTTCAGTGTCTGCTTTTGAAGCCAGATTGGTTGCTGTCCAGGAGGTTATTCTGTACAAGGAACATAGAGAGCTGGTAAGGAAAGGCGATAAGCACCTTTCATGAAGGTCGAAATAATTTTCTCTTAAGAATTTTTTTTGTGTCATAGGAACAGTGGCTTGGCTATCTCCAGCAGCGATATACTGTACTCACCTTTTGGTCCCTGCAGGTGCCAAGGTCAGCGAATTTGCGCTGGGGCGTTGAGAAGGTTATGACCTTTGTGTAGCATTTGTCTGACATGTGGCTGCCTGTCAACATTTACAGCGCTACAGGTTTGTTATGGGGTTCTGGTTGTTGTGCTTTCCATGGACCCCCTATGTCGAACCACATAACATGTAGTAACCAACAGATTGTAAACGTCTGGGTTACGTACATAGGCCTCATTCCCTGATGGAGGGAGCAGAGATGTTATGTCCCCATGCCACAACCTCGAACCATCACTGGTTTCCAGGGACATGTTCTCGGCTCATCAGAATAAAACCTGAATGAGTGGATGCACCTGTCAACTATTTATACCCGTATGCATGGGGAGTGGCTCAGGTATGCAAAATCCATTCATTGGTGTTTTCTCTGAAAGTCAGAGTGGATTTTGGCTCTCAAGTAAACCCCCTATGTCATCATGACATAACATCTCTGTTCCCTCCATAAGGGAATGAGGGCTACGTATGTAACCAAGACATTCGGTTTAAGGTGAACCAAAAGGCCAAGGATGCCCTTCTTATCATGAATGCCTGTAGTGACAAAGACAAAAGTAAATATTATACATGGATCTCAAATTAAATTGTCAGTTCATCTGTAAAAAATGTATTAACAGAGAGCAGCTTCAAATGTATTTTAATTTCTTTTAATGGATTTAAAAGCTTCAGATGAGACAATGTCTCCAGAAATTAAAGAGCATAACACTAACTGTGTGTTTATATAGACATACATAAAACACACAACACTGAACATACACATACATACCGTAACAAAAGTTTGGGATTAACAAGATATTTCTGAAATAAATTAATATTTTTATTCATCAAAGATTAAATTAAGGATTAAAAAGTCTTTTGTAACCCTGAAAATAATGTACTTGTATCATGTTTCCAATAAACAGTCACTTAGTAGTGTTATGTGTGAGTCACAGAATCAATGAATGACTGAGTTTAAATAAGCAAAACAAGTCTTATTAAATTTTGTATACATATCTTCTCGAGGTTGTTTAAGCATATATGCTTTTCTCATAAATGACAATGCAGATATATAGTTTTGTCCTCCATTGCTTTCTCATTGACATTAATTTATTTACTACTTTTATCAAGCTATACAAAAAAAACACCAAACATAGCCTAAACAGGTTACATTTCGCATTTTAAGAGAGAGCGACATCAATGAACAAAATAGAAATAAGTGCATGATAGTGAACAAGGCTGCAAACTGAAAGCTGAACGTGCTTCTCAACTACATCTGAATACATCTGAATTAAGCTCCAGAGAAACACCTTGAAAGGTACTTCAAACTCTGCAGCAAATTAATTTACAGCTGAAAAGAAAAGTACAGGCGGTCAAAAAGTACACACTATCTCATTCCTGCTTGCATCTCAAAGAAAGACAAATGCTGCATTTTTGCTAAATAACACTAACATATGAATCTTTTATTTATGCTGTGCCTGTAACACATTGGCTGGAATCCCAAAGAACCTCTCAAAAACGTATTCAAAGATGGATTATTCAATAAAACTTCCCAAAAGTTCTGTACTTGGCAAGTGCAAAAAGCTGTGCAGAGGAAAGGCATTAGAGAGAGAGAACTTTCAACTTACAGAACTAACAGCTGCAAAGGCAAGAGTAAGGGGGTCAGAAACTGAAAGCTGAATGTGTTTTTGGCCATTTGTCATGGGTGCATTTAGATGCTTAACAGCTATGCTCTCTGTTTTGTAAATTCACAACACTTGGATAAAATTGAAGCGATTTTTGAAGTTCTGTAGAAAAACTTTAAGTCAAAAGCTCAGGATGGCCATCATTACTTTCTTAAACACTGGAGATAGGGTGACCACCCGTCCCGCGTAGCGCATGCGCGCACAGCGTTTGAAGCCCAATTCACGCGTCCCGCAAATTGAGACTGTGTCACGCATAATCAATGCTTGCTAAAAAAAGTTGATGGCTCTATATCCTCGAGCCCCAGGCAGCCAAACGAACATTACTTGACAGTTCAGCACGCTACTGCGAGAGCGGGAGCGAGCGAGTTTGAATGAGAGATTTTACATCTTTTTTACAAAATTTACATCTTTATTATTTCTGTTTTAACGTTTTTCCTACATTATTTATAATAAAATATGTTATGAGGCAATAACTGAGTTTATACTATTTGACTAATTTACTGAGGTGGCATCGTTGTTAACTTACAAAAATGATGATAATTTGGTGGATAATTTACATTTTTTCATTATTAACAGGTGTATTCCGATGTAAAATTAACGTTATTAATTATTTTAATTAATAATTTAGTACAATGTACCTATTGTGTACATACATGTTTTTACATTGTACTTATATTTAAAAAAACTGCATGTAATTACATCTGTATTTAATTTCTGTAATTACATTTATAATTACACTGTTGACCCATACTTTACACCTTAACCCACCCTTAAACTTACCCATACCTCCAACCCTCTCCCTAACCTTACCCCATCCCACCTCAATAGCAGCAAAAGTGTTTTACAATACAATATGAACACAATAAGTACATTGTACTTATTTTTTTATGTAAGTACATATTAGTGAAGGCCACCTAATATAAAGCGGGACCATGAACGTTTATGTGTGTTTATTTTTGTTCTCAGTACGTTATTTTAATAGCAATTAATGATTATGAACATAAAAGCATTACAATATATATATATATATATATATATATATATATATATATATATATATATATATATTTATTATTATTATTATTATTATTATTATTATTATTACTATATACCATCTATGAAACCACAAATCTGACGCGGGAGGTATAACTGCAATATAAAGTAATTTTGAGTATTATTGCTATTAGTATTATTTTCTAAAATTAGGTACAGGTAATATAAAAGTACACATGGCAATGTTTTGCAATAGCTCCAAGTCTCAGGCGCAGTGTAGGCTATACGTCACTGTCCGAATCCGTTCACTTATTTATTTGTTCACTCCTTCCTGATATAGAGAACTCAACTGTCATACATTATATAGGGATTAGTGAATGAGTGAATTCCCTTCCCTTGAGTTGTGATGTTAGACTTTTTTATTTTACTGTTCCTGTGGTGTTGAGCAACTACAATTCATTTTAATCCTATAATTTTATATTATAATTAATTTAAAGTGAATAAACCGTAATGAAAAATAAATAAAATAGCTAAAGTAAATCGTAAGTGGAAGTGCATCTGTCAATTCTGTCATGAGCATACATCAGCAATTACACACGTTTAGGGGAATATGGCATTATTAATATACCATGTAAGGTGGTATGTGCTAGAAATGGGTAAACCACTATCAGTGAGTCCGCCCATGGGGTGTCCCACATTGTCCCTCAGAAACATACCCCGTGTCCCCCCTTGGGCTTATTAGCAGGTGGTCACCCTAACTGGAGATCTCGGTTAGGGTTTATTTATTGTACACACTCTGTCTCAGAAGTTTCCCTTAGAATTTCTTGGGATATATAAAAAGGAAGACTTGGAGGAACTTGATGAGAAATAACATTTAAATAATCTATTATCATTTTGAAATCTTCTTTTCATTGCAGATGTTTGAATCTTGACAAATCTGAGACATTGTTAATATCTCTTCGAAAACTCTAAAGGACAGACATGAAAAGCAATAATCTTTTCTCAGGAGAAAGTCTCATTTGATATCCATTCACTCTTATTGTTAGGAGAAACATTATTCTCATTTCTTTTCTTTGGGATAAGCATTTCAGCTGCAGAGTCACTTATTCTCTAAGATTCTCTGAGAGAAAGGTGGCTCACAATGGCCACTGGCTCAGAAAAGTAAAAAGTAAGGATTGGGGTCTACCACAATGATAAATTAGTGGGAAAAAAGCAGATGATTCATGCCGTTCATCCATCTCTGCCTTCACTGCCATGAGGAACTACACTATTATATTATTATCAGCCATATTAATCCTACTAATTACTGATAAAGGTTCTTTTTTTGTTCTGGACAGGCCTCATTTCCCCTAATGCTAAATTCTGCATTGCTGTAATTTTTAGCATAAAAGCTTACTCAAGCTTGTAAGCAAAAACACCATGAAAAATACCATAAAGTACATACACAGAATATTAATGCAAATTTCACAATTTCCACAGGGGGAAAAATCCCTTTCACAACTCTCTCCTGAGACAGCAGCAGAATTTTATAGAGATGAACATTTGGTCATCATTTACTCGCCCTGTTCCAAAACCAAGCTTAAAAATAGATGTAAAAGCACAACAAAAATATTTGTGATCCATATGATCCATAAATGATTTATTTCAAACTGTTTTAATGTCAACTGAGATGTTTGTGTGAGGAACAAACCAAAAGGTTTACATCAGGTTTTGTCAAGATTACCAAAACATTTATATCTTATTTGGTGTTCAGCATACACGTTTAGAACATGAGTAAATGCCGGGAAAAAAAAGATTAATAATATTTAAAAAAATTCTGTGAACTGTCCCTAAAGACAAAACTCTCTAGAAAGTTTTCTGTGAACAGGTTTGTATGCCATTTCTCAAAAATGAAATGTCAGAGTGCATTATCACTCTTTCTGATAGTCACCATTTCTGTTTATCATGATCATCAATGTTTTTGTCCTGGCTTCCTAAGCGGTGTGGTATGAATGAGATGGGCGTTCATGTGCATGTACCTGCTGAAGGAGAAAAAGCCCCATCATCCCCTCTGATAGACTGCAAAATGAACCGTTCAGAGCACCTTCTCATCCTCCACTTTTAATTTGGAAAGGAGAAATTATACCAGGAAGCTGTTATATATTTCCCATGCTATCATTCACTCACCAGTGAGTCAGACATCCTGAGAGGACCACGCAGTGTGCCGAGATGAAGAGAAATGGCAGGAACATTCATATTTACAGGCCATGTTACTGCACCGCAATGTTTCCATTCATTAACCTGTGCCAGCTGTAATCGTGCCATTCTGCCCCTTTTCATTTGGACGCAAGACAAAGCCTCATGAATAAAAGGAAAATCTCAGAAACAATCAGAAACACAGCACTGAGGGTGATTTTTCTGGAGAAGGGCTGAATTAGAAAATAGAGTCATGATAGATGAATGTAATTATCAGAGGCTGAAAAATGCTCCCACTCATCGCAAATCAGCTTGCGTTTTGTCTCTATCTGCGCATCGTCCGCTCTAAAGAGGGATATGCACACTGTGCAGCAGTTACCCAATCATCTAACTTACATTTTCTATTAAGCCTCTGTCAATGTATTATTCAATGATGTGCATGGATTATCGGCCACTACTAAAGAGGTGAATGACCCACCAACTATCATACACAAATTTTTCATCTCACGCACCTTGTGAGCTAAGAATCTGAGAAACATTAGCCGCTTTTCCACTGTCGGGCCAGTGCGAGCTGGTGCTTTAAATGGGCCAGGTAGGCCTAATAGCCTAGGACCTGTAGCACCGAGGCCAAAATAGCGCTGTGTTTCAACCGTCGGGCCAGAAGCTCTGCTGCTCTTCACTAAAACAGCCCTTTGCAAGTCTGTTTCTGTTTATTTATAGTCACAGTAGCCTATACATCACATTTAGCAAGAATGATCATTTCTCCCGAACAAAAAACAGTATTAGCCTATATTTTTTATGACCTAGGCTATGCAGAGCTAAACTCTCGAGACAAGACTTATGACAGATAAAAATATGTTACTACATGAATACACAATTGTGATAGAGAATAAGAAGCTGACGTCTGATTTCTTCAAGTAGTTGCATTTACCATGTGGTAACGTTAATGCTTAGCATGCATATTGCATCGCTTATAAATATTTCTGCCTTGTATGGTGATTATAATCCACATCGGATCAGGTTATTTCAAACACTGACTGAAAGTGAGTTTTGAGCTCAACTTATTTAAAAAAGTTTTTAATGCTGGTGCTATAGCTGTTGGCTTTCTGAAATGAACGGCACTGACGATCTCTCCAGTGACGGAGAAACTCCGCCTTTGTTCATGACCACTCCTCTAGCCCCAGCTGGCCCACTTTGGCTCAAAGTTTTCGTCGGGCCAAAAAACCCTGGCCGTTGGCCCCGAGGAAGCACCGATGAGGCTAGATCAAGCACCGTATGTGACAGTGGAAACACAACTGGCCCTGGCACGCACTAGCACGCTCGCTTTTGGCCCAACAGTGGAAATGCGGCTATGGACATGAGCCAAAAATTATTTAATTTTCTTTTCCAGAAAGAAATCAAAACATCCTTAAGACAAGGCCAGTTACTTCAGCAAAACTGCTATTTTGACCTACCATTTGGCATTCATTACATTTATTTATTATTATTTTAGTATTATTATTTTGAAGTGAATAAAAGATTTCTATTTCAAAATGAATGGTATTCTATTTAACTTTTTATTGAAAGAATCCTGAAAAAAGGCTTTGCAATTTACATTTACAAAAGTTTTAGACCGCACAACTGGGTCTCTCTCTCTTTTCCTGTCATAAAAAATTAAAATAAAAAATTATTGAGCAGCAAATCAGCATATTCAAAAAAAATCTGAAGGATTATACGTAAGGCGTAACATGAAAAAAAAAAAAAAAAACACTAAATAAAAACCTTGGATTGTTTTGGTTATTTTCTATAAGTTTGTGGATATGCTCGGCCCTGGCAGCTTTTAGAGCCTGTCTATAGCTGGACATACTGTTTTTCCATGCAATTCTAAAAACTTCCAAGTTAGTTTTTCTCCATTTGCACTCAAGAATATGAGTTTCATTCTTGAACAAGAGAATGGGTATTACTGTTATACTATGAAACAGTAGCTACGTTTTTCTCTAATAGTTTAGAAGCTGTTGACCCTATCAAATTGAAAAAGGTTAGAGAAGATAGTGCCCATTTTGCTAGTCATTTCGTCTAGTTTATATGTGTTTATACGTACACAGAGCAGTTGAGATAAATCAGGCAGGTTATTTGCGAATCTGTCTTTGGTGGCTGGAACAATAGATCTGCACAGATGGTAATGCTGAGCCATATAGTTAAAGGGGGGGTGAAATGCTCGTTTTCACCCAATATCATGTTAATCTTGAGTACCTATAGAGTAGTACTGCATCCTTCATAACTCCAAAAAGTATTTAGTTTTATTATATTCATAAGAGAAAGATAGTCTGTACCGATTTTTCCCGGAAAAACACGAGCGCCTGGAGGCGTGACGTGTGGGCGGAGCTAAAGAATCACGAGTGCCAGTTGCTTTGAGAGCGTTTGGAAGCTGTGAAGGCTGAAACTGAACGAGAGCAGCAGCAGCAAGGACTCGCTTGAGCGGGGCTCGAACCCGGGTCTCCGATGGGAGGCGGACGCACTAACAAGGAGGCAGAGATATTTTAAGCAGTTTTACTCACCGCCTGTGGTTCCAACACACAATCGTGACCCTTTTTCGTTGGGATTGCATCATCCTTAAGAAATAAACGATACGCAAATCCGTCGTCAAACTGGGCTTTGTTTGTAAAACAAGCATTTTAGAAATGCAGGGAACAAACACAAACACTTGCACAACTCCGTTGATGCTCTGTAAAAATAAACTCCATCCACTGGTCCCTTAATGCTGTTTTTTCTTTGGTAATCTGTGCAGGGTTGTCTTGCCCTGGCAACCAAAAACACACTCCTTTTGTGACATTTCGTGACGCTCTCGCTCTGATCAGTGAACATCTGTTGTGCTCTCAGTGCTCTGCTATACGGGAGCGCGCGCTCTTCCGGCAGACGTGCCCTCAGGACCCATATAAGGAAATTCCGCTCCATCTAACGTCACACAGAGCCATACTCGAAAAAAACTTTCCGAAACTTGTGACAAACCGGAAGGAGTATTTTTGGAACAGAAATACTCCTTCAAACGTACAACTTAATTTTTGAAACTTTGTCCATGTTTAGCATGGGAATCCAACTCTTTAACAGTGTAAAAATCTCAGTATGCATGAAATAGCATTTCACCCCCCCTTTAATATCAGTGTTACGCAGCATGCACGATACAAGGAAATAGACAGCAACGTCATCACTTTGAGGTACGATATCTATATCAGTAAGATCGATTCCATGCGATATAACTAAATCTAGTTTATGATTAAAACGATAAGTGGGCCAGCCATTACAGGAATTTATTAAAATTGAAAACAACTATTTTAAATTGCAATGATACTCAATATTACTGTTTTACTGCATTTTGGATGGAATAAATGCAGCCTTGTTTGGCATAAGAGACTACTTTAAGAATAAAAATAAATAAATAAATAAATTGGTAGTGAATATTATAAATCTTATTGTCTTATGCATGTGCATGTACCTTTTTTTTAAGGATGCTTAGATACTTTTACTGGAAAAACAAGACAGAATACAATTAAAATGAAAAAGGTTAGGCTCTTTGGGTCTCATTCTCTGTTTGCCGGTCTGTCTTTACTCCCTATCGCCGACTTTGACCGTCTCTTTCCATCATATTCACCCTTTCTTGTTCTGCTTTCTCACTTCTCTATCTCTTCCTCTCTCTCTCTCTCTCTCACACACACACACACACGCCCTCGGTTCCCCTCTGTTCCGCCCTCCCTCTGGTCTTCTCCCTTTTGTTCTCTCTTGCTGTCTCCCATGACTGACGTGCAGGAAAGAATCTATGTATTTTTATTAGCATTGTGATTGAGACCGTTAAACGTCTGCTGAATTTCATTATTCAAAAGGCCACTGATGCTTCTGGATACTAATGATGCCACGGTGAACGAGCGTATCTGTCTTTTTCATTTTCTCTCGGCTGAGCCTTATTAAAACACTCAGCCGAATCTGCATTGAGGACATGCTCTGCTTTTACAGGAGGTCATTCTACCTCATAAATGCGAAAAACAGCATCACAAACCACCAACGGATTTAACAGACTCAATGAAGGGAGGACACATACTGTGAGCACATTCAACAGACACATTAAAATATATGAGTTCCTCTAAAAATACTGGTTTGCTATTAAAACGTTCTTAGCAAGAATGTGTCTTCGAGGCTGGAACATAAACATCTTACCATCTCTGCATCTGTGGTTACAGAAATTCTCTCCATTAAAATTGTATGAGGAGAGCTTTTCTGTTGGATAAGCATTCTCCAAGAACTTCAGACCTGGGGGATTCTAAAGCCCAAGTTAATACAGTTATCATGCATCTCTTATTTATATTTTAAGAAGAATCACACAACATAGGCCGAGGCAAGTGGTAAACATTTTAACAGCTCTTCTCAAAGCCCTCAGCCTCATGTTGTGACTACAAAAGAGAAATAAGAAATATTAATGGCTGTGTTGCGAGGTAGAACTTCAAGCCCTGTGAGAAATGAGAATGGTAGAGTGTTATTTAATGCAGTTTGCCTGTATAGGTCTGATCTAGGGCAGGCTATTTAATAATGTAAACTAAGGATGATTAGATGTAAAATAAATAAACTGGTTTCTGAAATGTAATGTAAAAAATGTAATTTATTGTGATGGTTTAGCTGAATTTTCAGCATCAGACATTTTAAGAAACAATTCTTGTTATTATGAGTGTTGTAATGTTAGTTGTGCTGCTTAATATTTTTGTGGAAACTATATTTTGTTTCAGGATTCTCTTTAAATGAAAATTTAAATATGAATAATTTAGCCTGAAAAAAAGGCAAATATTGTGGCATTACATAAGTATATGATTTGATTATGGTTCCAACATGTCACCCGTTTTACCTTCAGTAACTATGCTAACAATGACAGGTGGGTTGCTTTATTTTATTATTTAATCAGCATATGATGTTAATAAATTAAAAATTTAATCAACTGATAGCCACACACTACAACCATAGCACACAATTTATAGCATTTCAACCTGGTCTGAAATGCAATTTTATTACCTTCCCACCAGCACACAACACTACAAAAACGAACAATTTCTTTCCTTTCAGCCATCATGGGAATGTGCACATAGGGTCAAAGTCTGGCTCGTGAAGTCTTTTTTGATATGTCTGCTCTTTCAGTCACAGAGCAGACGATAGAACTCTCAAAGGACACTGTAATCCCCCAGATTACCTATTCCCACATCCAGGTCATGGCTCTTTTTTCCCCTGCCCTTACTTTTCATCAGAACCAGTGTTCGGTGGTTCGCTGTGTGCCTGACTCACAGGTGAGCTGCCAAGGGAGGCTACGGAGGCCAGAAGGCTTGTCTTTTTCAGAGGAAAATAAATGTAATCTCTCAGTTGGGGCTGCTTCATACTGGGACTCTTCTCAAGGTCATTTAAACAAAATGGATGTGTACCTGTGGCGCCACTGGGCTATCCATCATAACGGCTTCCACAGAAGCTACCCAAGTAATATGCTTCTCAGTCCATAGACTTCCTCAGCTTAACACTGTCTTCATTCTGAACACCAGTGCTTACGCTCACAAAATGGCTAAAATGGTTATGAAAACATAGGCAGCTCTATAACAGCTCAGTGAATCCAGGTGACTTTGAGCCATTTGACCTTGTGACAGGCAAAAAAAGAAAAAGAAAAAAGGACTGAATAAATCAACAAACAGCACTACAAAGAGGCAGTGGTCATGCTGAGTGGTAGTTCCTAAGGCAAGCAAAAAGGTTCATATTAGAGAAACAGCTCTTTCAAAGCTTGAGAGTCTTTCTGAAGATCCCAGCTGTGCATCATTTACTGCATGTAACTCATAATCTAAAGCTTCGCTGCAAAATAAATAAAGAAAATTAAAAAATTCTGAATTAGCAGTCTGAATTGAATAGTGGATTAAAACCTTTCAACGCAATCAGTGTAATATGATTCATAAACGTTTTGATCTGGTCTTTTTAATGAATCGTTATTCAGAAAGATCCACAGGAGCTTGCGTCTGAATCAGTCTGATGAATTCTTTATTGAATGAACTAACTGAATGCATGATGTTACTGATTTAAGATCAAGGTATCATTACTTTTAGAGATGGATTAACTGTGCCAAGGTTTTCCATATAATTTACTGCAATAACTGGGAGAGAATTTCTCATATACCGTAAGCAAAATGGACAATTTGTAATTGAATTGAAGCAAAATGAATCAGAAGCAAATTCCAACCGAGTTGAAATCAAAATAAGAACTTGTCAATTGTAATCAAATCAGGTATATATATATATATATATATATATATATATATATAAAATGAAAATCCACCCATTAATTTTGTTTGCATTTTCTTTGTTTTCAGGTTAGTTTTAATTGACCATCACTTAACAGTTGCACTAGCAACCAGCCAGAACACCATGTAGGACCAAAGAGAAATGCACTTTTAGAAAAAACAACAACAACAAAACGCACACTACAAGACTTCTGAGCATGAACAAGAACCAGAGAATGCAAATGAAATCCACTTAGGACTGAAAGAGAATAACAATAAACAGAGTAGCAATTACATTCAAAATGAAAATGGTGAGAGAGTTGAATGTCTGATGCTACAGTAAAATATTCTGTTGAGGGAATATGGATGACTAACCTAAAAAGAATTTGTTGAGTCAACTAAAAATACTTTGTTACCCTGCTGCCTAAATTTTTTTGTTATCTTGACAATATATTTCTTGTTGAAACAACTTCCCATTAGAGTGGAATTAGTCCAGGTAACAAATTTGTTTAAATTGACTTGACTGTTATTTTCTAGTCCAGTAAACCTAAATTATGTTGTGTCAACTGAGATTTTTTATTTCAATTTTTTTACTTGGATCAATAATCTTAAGCAAATGTTACCCCACTACCTTACATTTTTAAATAAAGATGACAAAACACTTTTTCTTTAATTTTCATTTACTGATAGAGACAACACTTTCATTCACATTTAAATTGAACAAGCAATTTGCTGTCAACACATCAACTGACAATTGAAAAAAAATGTGCAAAATATAAGCACACATGTTCTGAACCAACACTTGAAAGTGTAATGTATAATAAATAATATTGGCATGGGATTGAGAAACATAAATAGTTGTATTTAATTTCCTCTGATCAAAACCATAGGGATTATTTTTAATTTCATACCTCAATATGAAAATCAGAAGGTTAAACACTGAATATTAACCCTGCACAAGTTTACATGTACTCCCCGCACCATAATGCAAAATGAGAAACCAATATATCATATGTATATATAAGGCAAAAGCAATCACATTTAGTTACAAAAAAATTAGTGTACTATACTTGTGTATAATATGGAATGCACATGGAAGCAAAAAGAAAAAAAAACTACTTTTCATGAAAAAGCTTACTGTGGAGCCGATGAACACATCATGAATATTAAAAAAAGTAAAAGTAAAAGTGAAAGTGACGTGGCATACAGCCAAGTATGGTGACCCATTCTCAGTATTCGTGCTCTGCATTTAACCCATCCAAAGTGCGCAGACACAGCAGTGAACACACACATACTGTGCGGCACCCGGGGAGCATTTGGGGGTTCAAAGGGCACCTCAGTCATGGTTTTGAGGGTGGAGAGAGAGCGCTGTACATTCACACACCCCCCCCCCCCACACACACACACACACAATCCCTGCCGCCATGGCAAGCAAATGGTGGGAGCAGCTGTTCTTCACAAGTTTTGCAGAGCTTCAATGGTGTATTTCATGTGCTTGAGGTAGTGGATGTTCACAGCACTCAGACCCATTAGGAATCCAAATGCCTTAGGGACATGGGATATGTCAGCAGTGATGGGAATAACGGCGTTATAAATAACGGCGTTACTAACGGCATTACTTTTTCCAGTAACGAGTAATCTAATTGATTACTCTTCTCATCTTAATAACGCCGTTACCGTTACTGGCAAAAAAATGCGGCGCGTTACTATAACTGATGATGAAGCTGTTCTTTTTTTCATCAGACCAACTAGATCTCTGAGCGAGAGGCAAATACTTTTTTTACTGTTCTTCCTTGGTTAGTGGGCAGAGCACGAGACAAGCGCATAAATGCTGACGATTGGCTGAGGTAGAGTAAAATTTCATTGTAAGCCAATCAGAGGTAGAGTTGGGCGGGTGTTCGAAAGCACGCATAGTAGTGATGGGAATTCGGCTCTTTTGACTCAGCTCACTGAAAAGAGCCGGCTCTTTGGCTCACAAACGGCTCTTTAAATGACTTTGACTATAATATTTCAATTTTTATTACATAATTATTTAATTTCTATAGGCTAAATTTGAAAAAATAGAGTCGGCTCTTCAGATATGCGAGCCAGCTCCCGAAGTTCAACTAAAAGAGCCGGCTCTTAGAGTCGGCTCATTCGCGAATCGCGAACGACTCATCAAAAGCTCATTCGCGAACGAAGTCGATCCATCATCACTAACGCTCATTCGCGAACGACCCATCATCACTAACGCTCATGAATTACGAACAACCCATCATAACGCATAGTCGGACAGGACGGGACACACAGCGAACAACACAAGCCAGTCAGTCAACGAGAGACAGGTATGGCGACGAGCCCAAATAATCCAACAGTAGCCTTCTCTAAATAGAAGTATATACATTACTTTTTCCTTCAAGAAATTAAAGAAACAATAAAAGGAAATATCAAAAGTTCCCAAAAATCTATCGTGTTATTTGCATTGATCCACTATATAAACATAATATCTACATACATGGCATTTGATTGGAGGCACTTCAGATGTGTGTACAATGTTTCATGTTTCTGTTAATAATGTATTGTATTAAGTGTCCATTTCATTATACTATTCAGATTTATCATAAATAATTGAACATGCACATGTATTTTAAGTTCCTTTAAAGAGGGGTAGAGGTGGGGTCACATTTGAGCATTTAAAATTTAATTTTACTTGAAAGTAACGCAATAGTTACTTTCTTAAGTAACTAGTTACTTTTAAAATTTGTAACTGAGTAACTAATTTAGTTACTTTTTGGAAGAAGTAACTAGTAACTGTAACTAATTACTTTTTAAAAGTAACTTGCCCAACACTGTATGTCAGTGATGACAAGATGTCCAAATGAGAACAATATTGGTTATTCCTTGGGAAGCACATCACATTCCTGCTCCTCAGTTAAAATCAGAAGCCCTCTTCAGTTTCTTTCACAACATCCTTAATTTCACCGGATGGCTGGGAAACTTATTAAATTAATAACAACTGAACACACATATGTACATACATTATTAAAGTTGTGTGTTTTGTTAAAAGGACAGCTACCAATAAATGAAAATTGTATGGAATTGAATTGAAAAATAGGTTTTTATAATGTTTTAAATAAGGATCTTTTTCTTACAAAAACGCATCGATTTGCTACAGGAGGCTTTTATTCACCCCCTGGAGTCATGAGAGGCATGTTTTATGGATGGATAAGTGCACTTTATTTGACTACTTTTGGACTGTTGAAAAAAAAAAACACCTGCCTACTGCCAATATATAACTTGGAATAGCCAGGATTTTTTTTTTTTTTACTCAGATTGGATTAGTCTGAAAGAAGAAAGTCATATACACATAGGATGCCTTGAGGGTGAGTAAAACGGGCTAATTTTCACTTTTGGGTGAACTAACCCTTTAAGCAATGTTACTAATGGCCAATATGCCAGCACTGAACATTTTTCAGGATTCACAACTGTATTCATCCGTCTCACCCTCTGTTTGGACGGTCTCTAACACAGCACTGGGCTCAAATAATACATACCAAACTGTGTTTGTATTGTTCTCCGTATGAATCCATATGTTTTAATATTTGTATGGTAAATACTGTGGAACTGGCTGTATTTTGAAGCTTCATAGTGCTGCGAAACGAACATTTGCATACATACAACTAGAAAATTCGACTCTTTAAACCATACTTACGCTTGACAACATATGAAAATTTCCAAACTATGTGGAGAAGCTGACCAGGATGGCTGACCACCGTCTTCTGTATTCAATGGCCTTCACGAGAATGACGATATCTCGTGATATTGCTTTTGAATTGATTTAACACCTTTTTTTAAGTTGAGAGGACAAATAATCTAGTTCAGTCAACTTACAGACTATTTGAGACAGTGAAAACTTAAAATTTTAAGTTGAATGAACAAATTCAGTAACTGCAAGTCGTGTCAACATAAAAAAAAAAAAAATTCATTGAAACAACTGCAAAATATTTTTTACAGTGAGGGGGCATGTGTCCAGAGGCCTTAAGTGGGAGGCGTTAACCCTGCTTTTGTAGCTGTTTGTTTGAAATCGAGCTTTAAGATTTAAAGACTGTATCCAGACAATCTCTAGTCACCAGAGAGGGATACCTATCAGACAGTGAAGAAAAGTCACATAAGCCCAAATATACTGTGGTGTCTTTGTGTTTGTGTGCACCTGCTTTCTTAATTCCCTCTCACTGACATATTAACCTTCGTATTTCGAGCCAGTTCTACTCTCAAACTGAATTCTCAATTAGCCTTTGGCCTGCAAGCACACAAACAAAAGAAAGCAAATAATAAAGCTGTCGTTTCATTAAAAGACTTACAACAAGACAACAACACACTGTTATCCTTCAAAATATAAAGGTGGTCTAACGATCACAACAGATGTTTCGTAATTCAACTCGTTTCATATCCCATATTTTAAGATGGCAGACTCAATGCCATCCATTTGTAGCCTAATGACACAACTGCATTGTTGTGTCTCATAAAGAGATGTGTGTCTCCAAATGTCTTTACGCTGAATGGTGCGATACTAACGTAAATCTCAAGTGCGCTGTGCTGACACTGGTTTACAATTACAGCAGATTTGATTAATGCCATGGGCTTACAGATACACAAAGAGATGACTATCACTTCTCCGTGGGCAGGAAAACATGCTGAATCGCCTGATGCCATATCCGAGGAACACAGCACAATGATAAGAGCCAATGACACAAGAAAGAATTCAATGTAATTAATTCTGTGAGCCATATTGAAAACATAGACTCATTGGAGAAATGCGTGCGTGCATGCATACTATTCGTTGCAGTTTTCAGCTGAAATAAACACTAGTGGCAGTAAAACACAGACTGATTTTTATTCCTTTTCATGCAAAAAATGATAACGGGGCAGATTATCAGTCATGTGGTTCCCTGCATACAGGGGCGGACTGGCCATCTGGAGCACCGGAACAAGGAGTGTGTTTTGTTTGCATGTCAGTGTTTTGCCCTCTCTCCCTGGTTAGTTTGGTCTACTCCATATCGTATCTTGAAACACGCCCCCTTTCACGTTGTCTAATTTACAGAGAGAGAGATAGACAGATTTATCTGAGACAATTATTTTGAGATATTTTTGTGTGTATGTGTTCATTCAGAAGTTACGATACGCGAAAGACAGATCAGTTCTGTGTAAGCGCATTGTCTGAAATGCGTGCATGCTTTGAACGAGTGCGCGCTAGCTCCGAACGTGCGCGAAATGTTTAAAACGCTTGAATCGGCAAGATTTTGAAACAAGTGCAAATTATCAACTACGATCCGTTTCACCCCTTCAAGCGAGTGAACAACGCGAATCAAGTTGGGAATTTTACATCACTATTCAAAATAGCCCGTCGGGCAGGGCGGTGATATATTTTGGAGCCCGACTAGAAAACACAATAGCCCTGGGACGTCGGGCTAGAGATTTTGCATATCCTGCACCTCAGATCTATCCAGTTTGTGAACCATTGGTTTCCACACTGGTTTTGTTCAACAAAATAAATAATTATTTTTAAAGACTGACTCAAAAGAATAATCTGTTCACGAATCAGATCATGAACTTGTATTATCGAGCCAAAGATGATCTATTATTGAACATCTCAAAAGATAAAGATTCAAGTTCATCTGTAAAGCCCATAAAGCTATCGTTTGACTTTATAAACTTCATTAATTTCATGCAGGATTCATATGGATCTGTTAACTGAATGCAAAGTGTGAGTTCTAGGAGAATGTTTGTGTTGTAATGAGCATGTATCGCTCACTAAATCGCTAAATGAACAGCTGCTACTCGCAGGTTTTTTTTTTTTTTTTTTTCAATGGAGGATCAGTTGCCCTATTGGCCAAACTGTTAACTTAAATATTAAATTAATAAATGGCATCAAAACAGGCGGATGCGTTACGATGTAGTGGGCTGCTGTGGGCCAGAAAGTCCAGGGCCTCTCTTTGGTCCCAGTCCGCCCCTGCCTGCATAATATGATGTTACACCACATTTTTACTATATTGCATGAATTGTAAACAGATACATGTTGACATTTGCATCATATAACCAGCTCCATATCTGTGGCTTTTCTGATATAGTAAACTTGCTCAGTAGCTCACCTGGTACAGCACTGCATTTGCGATATATACAGTAGTGCTCAGGTATAAATCCTTTGAAACACAGGCTCAATAAATTATTTTTGTTTTATTTTGTTAAAGCTATCAGTTAGGTTTAGGATAGGTTTTAATGTAAGTGGTACTGTATGTAATTTTCAGTTTAGGGTAGGTTTTAGTGTAGATGGTTCGAAAATTTCAAGCACCAGACAGTTCACATATGTACAAGAACCAATGTAATACAACATTGCCATATTAACGTTCATCTGGTTTGGATAAAAAAGCAATCTTTTAGTGCCACTCACTAGACATTTAACTTTTAGTCTTGCAAAATTTGAAAGAAGGAACGTAATATCATTTTGAGTTCTGAAAGAAAAAATACTTATCAATTTTATGGTTATACAGTTTATAACTCATATACTGTACTAAAAACTGTGAGTGCAAATGTTGGGCTTCACTGTGCAGAAGGACAACTACACGTCAAAGCAAAGGTTCAGCAGTCGTACTAAAGAGCTTTTCCATTCAGGAGAGCGGAGCTGACCTTTAGAAACATTAAACCTAATTCACACTCTCTGGCTCTCTATGCCACATATGGCACATCAGCTGAAAGCACATTAGAGTGCATTAATTTACCTGACAGAGAAACAAACATAGAATTAAAGAGGAAAAGACTGAAAGTGGAAGGTGGAAATGACCTTTGGAGGCATCTGACTTAGACAGGGAAAACATACCTGTTTAAACACGCCCACTGCACGCTGTAATTACATCTGACCCTCTCTCAGCGGTCGAATACAAGTAAAGTAAGAGTGAGCGAGGGCATCTGGAGTCATTCCACATTGTTTAGAGCATACCTACTGTACCTATGGGGACAGGAAATAGGGTCACTGTTAGTGATTCAAACAAAAAGGAAAAGGTTAATACACCAAAAGACAAATTTATACTTTCAAACTAACAAATTCTGGTACAAAATTTCTTTCCTTATTTTAGTTTCCACCTTTTTCTTCTTTTGTTTTTTACTGCCATTTTCTGTCTTCAACTAGTTTTTGAAAAGCAACGGCCCAACTGTGAGTGTTGCCATCTAGTGAGCGACCATATTGTGAACACACGTGCAAACATGCACAGTTATGAAAATTGAGCAGCACATACAGTATACAGTCTGCACAGACCCTATACTGATTACTAAATTAGCAGCAAATCGAAAAAAAATTATATATATTTTGCTGGACCTCTTTTTCTGTTCAATAATGTTTCACTTGGATGTTTTTAATTTTTTAGTCTCTACTTTTATTACATTATGACTGAGAATTTGAGCAATATCATTACACTAAGTATGACTTTTTGGTTCATCAATTATCCTGCACTGTTAGCTGAAAAGCTCATTTTTTTGTTAGCTGTTAATAATGTTTCTTTTCATATGTTTCATATAAGTCCTTGTATTTACTTACTTTTTGAATGTAAATCAAATTCAATGGGGCTTTACTTCTGAAGGCAATACAACTGCATGTATAATTGATACATTTCCTATATTGCTTCTGTTCATTTACTTTCACCAGTGCTAGTAATGGGAAAAAAGAAAGCGGGGAAAAAGATTTATTGGATTAGACCTAAAAAGAGCTGGAGTGAAGATTCATAATAGAGCAAAATGGAATGGATGGGATTTTCACTCTCACAGTGGCTCAGCATCGCTTGTAGTGTGGCTGCAGTTATAACTAGATTAGGTAAGAGATTATGCCTGGGTCATGAGAAAGTCGCACATGGAGGTCTGAGCCCAAGCAGTAGCCCACTGAAGTAAAAATGAGCTGACTCTCTGAAACACTACGACCTTCAATACTTCTTTCTCCAGCCAGTCTCGCTCCACGGGCTTTGCTTGAGCTTTCAACAGAAGCCAAACCAATACACCAGAACAACAAACACTTCAGTCACAAACAGCAAATGTGGCAAGTGAATTGAAAGCTCATGCTTCAGATTCTCACCCAAAACAATACAAATAAAAAAAGAGGAGAATTATTAGAGGTTCAAGAGAAAATTTACGCTCATCACGTCTATGTAAATCACAAAATAATTCTATAAATCATGCTAATTTAGGCCAGAAAGCACTTTTAGAATTTAAGAACAATACAAGATGCACAAAGATGCATGGAATCACGCCAAGTTTCATAATGTCAATGACATCAAATAGCTCAATTAGTCGTATTCCAACTCACTGATTGTATAAAAAATAAGCATGATGTAATACAATAAAATAAATTGATATAAAATATTATTTAAAATTATATTCATATAAAATTACAGCCATATTTTTATTAATTGATACAATTATTTTAAAATTATTTAAAATTTAAGTGAATTATAAAATGATTTTAAAATGAATAAAAAATGTTAAGTAAAATGTATTTATTTATAAAATTTCCACATACAATAATTTTTCACTGTATTCATGGATTTTTTTTTTTTGTTTGCTACTTTTTTCATTTTTGGTGCATATAATTCATCAAATAATATTTTTATTTAGAAAAAAACTTTTTTATACTATTAGAAAAACTATAACTATATTTCAAACTATTACACATTACTATTTTGAAATAACTTTTTGATATATTTTTTTATTTTAAATTTTATTTTATATTTCAGGTTTAGTTTTAGTAATTATAATGTACTTCAACTTTAACTTATTTTATTTGAGTTAGCTGCCAATGTGACATTTAAAATTTTTGTGTAAGTTAACATTTTTCATCTTTATCTTTCTGTCCCCTATGAAATAGTTTGCAGCTCGCACCACTTTTGTAACATCGGTTTGGAATGAACAGTAAATTATGACTTTTTCATTTTGGGGGGGAACCTATCTTTTCAATTTGCTGGAGATTTTTTTTTTTTTAAGTACACTACCTCAGCTATTCAGCAATGGAGAAAGCACATTAATAACGGATATAGTTTAGATAATACTTGAGCTACTGTTGAGAGTGCCGTTCTTGCAGAAGGTTATGGCAGCCTCTTTAGACCAACTCATTCATTTCTCTTGCTCGCTTTTTTCCTGCTCTCTCCACATAACAGACACAATTACGGAGATGTTCGGCAGCAGAACACCGCTCTGTCGCATAAAATTTCATTACCTGCATACTAAGTATTAAGAGCTGCTAGATGATTGCTGTTCTCCCGCTGAATCAGGCCTGCCAGTCTGGAACCAGATAAATAATAGTAGCTTTCTCCAATAGGGCCCTAATTAAATGGGCAGAAAATGCAGGATTACTCGCCATATCTTTTCCCTGCTACAAAACCAATGCAAGCTGCAACTTTCAGGTAATCGTGACAATGTCTATTTGACCAAGTTCATGTGGAGAGGTCTAAGCATTATCTGCCCTCATACTTCACCAAAAAAAAAAGGGAAGATATGGTGCCCAGACCTGTCGGCTTTTATTTTGTTCACAGATGGAGAAAAACCAGGCCAGCCATTCAGCCTCTCTCTTTTACTCTCTCTCTCTCTCTCTCTCTCTCTCATTCTGTCCCTCTGTCTCCTACCAATCCATCATGAGAATGAGGAATATTTGTGGCCATTGTCAGCTGAATAATCAGGGGATGTTTATGATCAGTGAAGGGGGGGAGAGACTATTTATCAACTGGATCTTTCTCTCAGTAAATCCAACCCACACAGACTCTTTACATACACTCACTCCCAGAAAGGGTAGAGCCTGGCCCTTCTTTTTAATTAGTCATCTTATACAGAAAAAATCCAGAGACTTTTTCATCAGACGGGCCGAGCGTTCAATGAAAATCAATACAGCTGCACGCTTGACAGCAGCCAGGCGTGTAGATGAGGTAGTCGAAATTATATAAAGTGAACTAAATTCACTGCTGAACTCCAGGAAATTTAATTATTCAATTGTGATTGATTGGAAAATGTTTTAATTGCACGCATTTTGCCACATGCACAAATGACTGGATCTCATGAAACTTACGTTCTCACACAGCAATGAGACTTGAATCTTGTTGCTGCTCGCTCATAATGAAATGCACTGCAGACAGCTTTAGTGTCAAATGAACAGTGGCAGTGCTAGGGGAGGGCTTGATGGGGCTATAGCCCCAACAGAAACACAATTGTGGGACAATAATTTCATGTAATTTAATGATAAAAGTAACCTAATAATAATAGACCTAATAATAAGAAGAATATAACAGGCCTACATTAGTTGTAAATGTAATTGGAAATGCTAAATCGTCTTAATATTGCCAATTTGTTGATGCTTTTGACCATATCTCTGGCTATCATTGACACATGATATGACACATCTCAGCATGGGGAGGTTATCATGGGGCCTCCCAACACGTGGCATTGACAGTTGGCAGTAGAAGTTATATAACTGATAACATATGAGAAGTTTAATACCACAGAATGCTTATTTTAAATGTGCCTTTTTTAAACTGCTGTATAAAAAACACAAGGTGGCTGAATCGGCATGCTATTTAGATAGCTGACGCTTAAAGGTGTTCATTACTTTCACTCAATTGAATTAGTTTTTTAGCACCCCCTCTGAATCGCTAAGGCCCCCCACACCCCCAACAGAAAAATCCTGGAGCCGCCACTGCAAATGCAAATGATTATTAAAACCCGATATTGACACAACTTTATTTATAGTTATTTGCAAATAACAGCTTTCAGTCCCGCAGTCTCACTCTCTTCCTTTCCATTCACACTCTCACACATACAATGCGTAAACAATCCATAATGTGCTTTTTTTGTGTTTGCCAATTTTAAACTTATAGCTCCTCTGTTACTGTTGCTTGCTCAGAATGTCCCAAGCAACTAATTGAAGATTAACAAGAATTAAATCTGCTCTAGGTGGAAATAACATGATGGATGTTATTCTTACCGATGCTAAAATGAAGTGTGACATTGCAAAGCAATTTTATCTGACATTTTTTCTTTAAATAAACGGTCAAATTAGGCAGTAACGTCATTACATTTTGGAGTCGACAGAGCAGATTTATTCCTGACATTTATACAATGCATTCATTATGTTTGTATTAATACTGTATATGCGCTTTAGTAACTGCTTATGACGAAGTGTCAGCTAAATTAATAAATACAAATGTCTATCTATCTATCTATCTTATTATTTCTATAAAATTATTACGCATCAAAATTAGTAATAAAATAGCTGATCAAAATTAATTGTTATTTATTATTATTCAAAATTAAAAATACCCATCTCAACATCACTGTGTTCAAACGTTCACACAACATCACACACACGTCCTGTGTGTACATCCCCTGGCCCCAACACATCATTTGCCCATTAAATAAACTTACTGCAGACAGATCTGCAAAGCCCTGCTGCTAAATCTCATGAGCAAATACAAACATATGAAAATTGAGATGAGGGGTTGTAGAGGAGCTGTCCTTGTCACCTAGAAATTGAAGGATGAGTCTTCTTATTTGCATAAATGAAACCAGGGACAATGGCTCTTCTGAAGACTCTCCACATCAATCAACACACACGCTTTTGTCTCACCTATTGTCAGGGTGCTGTCAGCTCGGGCCATGACATGCTAAATGTGAGCAGCCGGTCTGCGGTCTGCTATTTGCATACGGGTTATTGCTATTCTGCGACTCCAGAACAGATTATAAATAATTCGGTGTAGTCTGTAAGGGCATGTGGATCAGAAGATGTTTAACCAAAAGAAGTCCTGTGGTCTCATTCATTATGGAAATTAAAGGCTAAATTCAGACACGGAAAGGCTAATGAAGGAACTCTGACATCCCTTGACATGACTTTTAAAACTAGTGCAGTTTGTGTGACTCATAGCTATACGATAGAGCCGAGAAGCAATGCTAGAGGAATAAAGATTCTACTCTCATTTTTATATTCTTTCTCTGGGTGTTTTTACACTTGGTTTGATTTAGGGGTCTGAAGGTTGTTTGCATATATTCTGACATATATGAATGTTTCAAACTAACTGAACTGAGATTCGGGGGCTGCGGTTTGAATATTAAATTCCTACTAAGCAAAACCAGATTCACTTTATTTTCATGCTTGCATTGTGCTAATAAATTCTGGGCTTTATAAATTACTATACTGATGACACATATGAAATATTACTGTAACAAAATCAGTGGCTGCCTTACATTTTAAGTTTAATCAACTTAAGACACTTCAACTTAAATTAAATTGACCCTCTTGGGCTGCCCATGTGTTGGTAACACATTTTTTTTTCTCCAATGAAATGAGTGTAGGCTACTATTTTTTAGTTCAGTGATTTTTATTTCATATTTCATATTGTTAGGAGATTTTATGCAATTAAACTATATATTTATGGAATATTTATGATCCAGAACCACTTTTTGAGCATAGAGCTGAATATGAAATTTCCAACTTAAACTGTCGCAGATCTTGAATGCTTCAACGCACAGACTTCGGCATGTTATTTTTTTTACTTAAATGAATAAATAAATACAAAAGTTAAACAGTTTTGCTATTAAGTAAAATGCACAAAATGCAATTGTTAAAAATTATTTGAAATATATATATATTTTAAAAAAGGATTTTACTCGAAAACTGCATGAAATTCAAAGTCTTGAATTTAGACAAATCGTGTTCCAAATTCGAGGTTAGTATCTTAAAAAGATTGCTTTAATTAGATTTAGTTTGGTCACAGTAACATGTTTTAGCAACATGAATTTACTTATTTTTATTTTATTAAATGGTTAATTGTTAATTATAAATATATTTGTGTATGTAATATAGATTTTAATAAAAACAACAACAAAAAATGTAGTTACCGCAAAGCCATGTTAAATAGAGAAATAAACATATTCTCAAGAAAAATGTATTAAACAACAAAACATCTCAGCAGTATAATGGCCTCATTTTGAAGGACACTGGGTTAAATGTGTAGGAGGGCTGACTGGGGGAGTTGGGTTGGGTGATAGACACCAGCTACTTGCTCTCCTGGTGTTGGTGCAACTCTATCATCCTGGGCCAAAGAGAGTGGAAGCAGCAGGCGGCTTATTGCTGAGTAAAATTCAATAGGGGCATAATGATGTCTCACAGCCACAGCCAGAGGTGGGCTGATAATAACTGCTGCTGGAAACGTGCATCATCATTCTCTGCACGGCAGAGAGGGGATCTCTCTCTCCGCTTCATTCGTTTTCTTTTCAGTGAAGAGAGTGATATGCCAATCACGGTCCTAGTAGGAGCTCAGTCATCACACAGAGCAGCTCTGCAATTAAACATGACTCGCACTCTCGAAAAACGACTGCCCGCGCCGATATGGAGAAATAAACACAATCATTATTCAGTTCATTAATCAGCGAATTAGCGACCGTGGATCAGAGATGAAGTACACAGAGAACAGGTTGGGTTAACTTCTTTGAAAGTAAGTGTTATCACAGCCTCTCTTCTCTAATGAAGTAGAGTCCATCGCATCCATCCTTGAAGTGCATGCACACTAACAGCAATTTGCAGACAAAGCAACGATTTCTAGCTTGAGAATAAACAGCAACTGGTGGAAATTGAACAAAGATGAAAGAGCTCAACTACTGTACTCACACTATAGTTAGATAGATAGTTATTGGCTATCATATTATTTCAAAATAAACTTACATGTATAAAACAAATGTGACTAACCACAATTTATGTAGAGTGTAGAACTAATAAATGAAAAAATAAAAAATTCTGTATTATATATTTGTGTATGCATATGTAAATACTGTATTATAAAAATAAAAAAACTACATAAATCTACAGTAAAACCTCTGTACAGATGCAGTGCCTACCTAGAATCAAGTTGACTAGCTAATATTGTCAAGTCATCAGGGTGAAAGTACCTTTAGTGTTTCAGAAACAGACCATGACCCATCCTTCTATCCAGCTGTAACAACTGTGATACTGAAATGCTTGTAGTTTTATGATTTTTATTTTTTTAAAGACAATGATTTGAGCTCTCTTGTGGAATCGCACAGGACTGTTTCTGTGAGGGTGACCAGTTTTGCCATAAAAACCAGCCTTCCACTCTGGGTCTGTGGTCTATTCATCTCTGACAGACTAGATGTGTCCCCGTGTCTGCCGGTAAAGAGACATCTTTCTACCACCATCTATCAGTCTAATGGATATTACTGACACCAGGACAAGGTGGACAGGAAAAGAGACACTTCATCTTCGGAGATCGAGAGAGAGAGGGGAAAAAAAGAGACATTTTGCAGGATACCACCAAATCTCATTCGCAGTGAGCCCCAGCGTTGTGACAAATCCTGCACCAGATCATTTCATGATTACCTCTGCTCTTCAAAAGAAGTCAATGGCTGTGAAGGGCTTGAAGAGCTGCAAATGTTTACAAAATCAATGAAGGTGAAATCAGACTGAGACATAGACAGGTAGACCCACAAGAGGACCTCATTTGCAGCAAGACGCCTCAGAGATCACACAGAATAAGACATATTTCCCTTCCTACCTAACTCCCCTCCCCTCTCTCATGTCCTCTTTTTCATACTCAGGCCGCGATGACTGAGTATAGAGCTTTAATGATGCTTCATCTGCCGCCACGTTAATGAAATCCCCTGGGGTTTGTTCACCGGCCAATCAGCATTCTTTACCGATGTGCCACTTATCCCAGCTCCATCCCAGACAATGGAGAGTCAATGAAGGGCAAGGGGCATCGGATGAACTTGATGCTGACCAGTGTGCTGTTTGGAGGTATCAATGGTCTCGGGTCTAAAGGCCACCATGCTATTAGAGAGGACGATGCTGTCACTAGTTATCCTCCTGCAAGAAATGGACAGAGAAAGACTGTGGGTGGATGGGGACTCGGGGGTCAGACACAGAGGGGGTGGAAGACAGAAGAGCTCTGTGGCACTCAGATGTGATTAAAAATAGTAAAACAGGAACATCATGACAGTATGTACATGGTCAGACAGCTGTCAGACGGTCTCTTCCCTCTGCCATGTTTAAAGAAAAGAAGCAATAACACTTGAAATCAACAAAGAAATGATTGCTAGTCCACTCTTGTGAAGTCACATCTCTATTGAATACAAATGTATTGTGTGTTTATCTATGACGAGTTCCTTTATAAGGAGAATCATTTATGGTGCTTTCACACTGGAGCTTTTTTATGATATTGGCTCAGAATAAATGCACTCAGTACTGAATCATGAAAGTGAACAGTTACTGTTGTTGTATAATTTGCATACTTACATTCTTCCTGTCACATTTATTATAGAATGCATATCTTATTGCTGATTGTCTCCAAATAAATTGCCTTTGGAGAGACGCTTGCATCCACTGCATCTGTTGCAATGCATCTGCGCCAAATGTGCATGTAAAGTTCTGGTTGTAAATACAAAATACTTATGGATCCAGAGTAATATAAGGGGGCCACTGGTTTTTAGGTGGGAGGAGGGAATTTAACCAATTGTAAAAACAGCCTAAATGTGGTAAAATAGAAACATAAATGTCAGAATACTTTACCTACAGACACAGTTGAGAGCTTTCCACTGTTCCACTGTTTAATATTAATCACCAGAAGAAAATGAAAAACACTTGAAATGAACAAAGCATTGATTGCTGGTCCACCTTGGTGTAGACTCATATTCTCTCAGTCACACAAATGTACTTTATCGCTGTAACCAGCGAGAAAGATTTAAATGACAAGACACTTAATGAACAGATGAGAGTTATTCAGAAAAAAACCTTCATGTTCAAGGTTCTTTTTTTTTCTTTATCTTATTAAAAGAACAGTGCTAAGCAACACCAACCAAACTGTTTCATCATTAACCACATATCATCTGCAACATGGAAACCAACTGAAACTATTTAAACAACACCTTAAGTGGTTGGGATGATATATTTTCTAGAGCTTTCATTGTCTTTTCATGGTATAGTGAGGATGTTTCTTTATACCAACCCCCACCATGCATAAACCAAAATGAAAACATCTAGCAAATTGTATGAGTACTAAAGACAATTATTTATTTCTGTAATTTTGTTCAATCTTATGATGATACACTCATCCAGAATGGACAGAACAGGAAAGGAAAAAGATGAAAGCTCTAATGTGTGCTTGGGTCAAGTGCAGATTTTTCATTATAGCATGATGTCAAAGAATAAGAGAATTAAAGTTAATTTTAAAATCTGATTTGAAAAAGGGCAATGTGAAAGGTCTACTATTTGAAATTTTTGTAGCACTCTACAAAATTACTTTGTAGCATTTTGTTTGGACCTTTACTGGATGATTTGTACTATTTGTATTTCCAATATACAGATAAGGTAGTTAAGTTAATATTTGAGTTCCCTAAAGAGAACAGAATAATTACATTTTACATTAAAAATGGCACACACTATGGCAGCTACATTTGGTTGTTTACCACCTCTTATTATCAGATATTATTGTCTATTTACAGAATTAAATAGTGTCACAAAAATTCTGCAGTATTCCAGTAGCATGAACAAAGCAATGAGGGGAAGCTTTGTAGCTCATTACTGAAAGTGTGACTTAATTGAATGCAGCTCTTTCAGACGGTGGTAAAGCTTGGAAATTAAAAAGCTGCTCTCATTTATCGATGTCTCTCCTAAAAAGCACAAAGAATCTCAACATAGTGGGATAATGGCTCTGTAATTGCAGGATTTTATTGTTTATGAGTATGTGGTTTTGCTGTCTTGACTACCTTTGATATTACATTATACACTCAAGATGTTCAGAAATGTTCATTGAATTTATCTGAAACGGAGGAAAACTTCCTTGTGATTAAATCAGGTTTTATAATTTGCTTGAGCAGATTTGTTCCAGTCTTACTGTATGAATGGCAAATTCATTTAGTTATGCCAACCAGATGCAGTGATAATGAAAAGAATGAACAGGATTCAAATTCTGGCATCAGACCACATGGACGCCTAAGCTCTTGTAACACAATGTTAAATAGTCAAATAATATATATAAAGCAAAGACAGCAGCCTATAATTTCCTAAATTTCAAGGTCACTGCTTGTTCCTATTTGAAGTTATCCTAACAGGAGTAAAAGGCCATTTCTTTTTATGTTTCATAAATTTATTGTATTCTGAAGCACAGTATAAAAACTTAAATGAGATATTTGAAAAAGAGCTCTATTAAAAATTATAGAACACTTACAGATAACTCCAAATAACTGTTGTTTATCTGGCACCTGGTGCTAATTTCCTTAATTTTATGAAAAACCCTATTTAACTGGTTGCATTCTTCCAATTTTCAATCAGATTGAAAGATGACGACGGGGTTGTCTAGACGAAGGCCAAAGATGATGATACTCTCAGTCATTGCAAGAGAAGTTGGTCTTTCCAAATCTGAGATTTCTTAAATAATGCAGATTTACAACGACACTAATTCATTAAAGTCCCCCCAAAAGACTACCAGTCCACATAAGACAAATGCAAGGGAATCGGTTCAACACTGCAGCTGGAATTGCTTGCCAGTTCAGTGCTGAATAGGTTAACGATCTGTATTGGCATGTTTAAGAGAAGTCTCATATTCTGCAGTGACCAAACCTCTCAAGAACATTAAAATAATGAAATGGCTGGGCCAAAAATCTTAACCCAACTGAAAATCTGCACATTTCTAATGCATCTTTAGAATTTTTTGTATTTGAACAAACATTGATAATGGTTAAACTTTAATTTATGGACCAGTTCTCACTATAGATGTTTATTAGCTGTCACGGAGACGAACCCCGTGATTCCCTCTACTGGCCAGCAGAGGGCCCCATCTCTGGAATATTGACACTCACGCACTCTCTCACAACTACACTTCCCATCTACCCCGTGCATTGGACTCTGATCACCACTCAGGTGCAGCTCATGAGTACTGCTATTTAAGCTGCACAACCACATCAGTCTAACGCGAAGTCTTGTTTTGCTCCGGCTGACATTTCCAAGCGTTATTTCCCGTGTTTTGATTTCCCGTTTACCAGTTCTGTTTGTTTGCCGTTTCTTGAACCTTTGCCGCCTGCCTCTTGACCTTGGATTGTTTATTGGACTCTGAACATTGCCTGTGATCCCGATCTATTGCCTGTGTTTGACGACGATTCTGATTATCTCTACTGTTGTGTTTGCTGGTCCTGACCCCTACCTGTACGACCACGAGTTGTTTATTAAAGCTTGCAAAATGGATTCCCCGTCTGGTAATGACTCATTACAGAAGACTTCGCCACAACCGAATCCAGCGGCTTACGATCATCTGTGTGCTACAATGGCAGCCCAGGCAAGTCAAATTGCTGCTAATCAGCATCATCTGAATCGTTTGTCTTCGATCACAGAGGAACTGGTAAAGGCTGTTCAAAGCCTCCACAGCACTGCCGTAACGTCACCACCACCGGCAGCTGCCGCCATTACCCACGCGGAAGGAACGCCAACACAAGTTAATCCACGACTGGCTTACCCGGAGAAATTTGACGGGGATTCTACCAAGTGTAAGGGCTTCCTACTGCAATGCTCGCTGTTCGTCGAGCAACAACCCACCCTTTACACTACTGATGCTGGTAAGATCGCCTTAGTCTGCTCACTACTAACGGGAAGAGCTTTGGAATGGATAACGGCTGTATGGCGCGAGGACGGAACAGCGTTCACCACTTTCACTGACTTTCTGGTGCGATTCTGTGAGGTGTTTGATCACCCCAGAGAGGGGAAAGGAGCGGGTGAGCGTCTGCTTGAGTTGTCGCAGGGGAAATTAACAGCAGCAGAATATGCCATGAACTTTCGTACACTGGCTGCTCAAACGTCATGGGTGAGTGACACGCTGAAAGTATTGTTTCGCAAGGGGCTTAATCACGAGCTGCAAACCGAACTCGCTTGCCGTGATGAGGGGAGAACCTTGAATGATTTCATTTCGCTAACTATCACCATTGACAACCTACAACGCTCTCGCCGTGTCAGTGCTCAGCGCCTATTCCCCGTTACGACAACACGATCCGCAGAAACTACTGAACCCATGCAGATCAACTCCTATCATCTGACAGCTGAGGAACGCTATCGCCGCATATCTAACCGACTCTGTCTCTACTGTGGCGCTCCGGGGCATCAACGAATTACTTGCCCATCACGTCGCTCTTCTTGTACTTCTAAATCGGTGAGTGCCTCTTTAAATTCAGTCAGTCCCCTAAACTGTGTCTCAGTCCCTCTTGTAATCAAGACTAACAACGATCGTGTGGCTACCACTGCTCTACTTGACTCAGGAGCGGCTGGGAATTTCATCTCTGAAGAATTTGCCAAAAAGAATAACATTTCTCTAATTTCATGTACAAATCCTTTGTCTGTAGCCACAATAGATGGACGCCCTTTGGGGTCTGGACTGATTACACACCTCTCTCAAGAACTGCTAATGTTCACCGGTCTGCTACATCAAGAAACCATACAATTCTACGTGCTCCCTGTATCTAACACTCCTGTTATTTTGGGCTTGACCTGGCTCAGACTGCATGACCCTCAGGTATCGTGGAAAGAGGGACAAATTCTCAGATGGAGCACCCAGTGTCATAAATCATGCCTTCCGACCATCTCTCCCATGCCTGTGCAAGTCGTCACGTTGGACTCTGAGTCCACCAGCATTCCCAGTCTACCCAAGGAGTATCACGATCTCGCCATCGCCTTCAGCAAGGTACAAGCTAACACTTTACCACCACACCGCAGTCATGATTGTGCCATCGATCTAATTCCAGGTTCCTCACCACCCCGGGGTCGAGTATTTCCATTATCTTTACCCGAGTCAGAGGTTATGGCCAAGTACATCGAGGAGGAGTTGGAGAAGGGGTTCATACGTCCGTCCACTTCTCCTGCTTCAGCGGGCTTCTTCTTTGTCCGTAAGAAAGATGGAGGTTTGCGCCCTTGCATCGATTATCGTGGACTCAACGAGATAACGGTAAAGTTTCGCTATCCACTTCCACTGGTGCCCTCTGCATTAGAACAGCTACGAACTGCCCAATACTACACCAAATTGGATTTGCGCTGCGCATACAACCTCATCCGCATTAGGGAGGGGGACGAGTGGAAAACAGCTTTCTCAACCACCAATGGGCACTACGAATACCGGGTTATGCCGTTCGGACTGGTCAATAGTCCTTCGGTTTTTCAATCATTTGTCAATGATATCTTCAGAGACATGTTAAACAGGACTGTTATTGTATACATTGACGATATCTTGATCTATTCAGATACCCTGGAGGAACATATCCAACATGTGAGGGCCGTGTTGCAGCGACTCATTGAGCACCAACTCTATGCCAAGGCGGAGAAGTGTGAATTCCATACCACCTCTACCACCTTCCTGGGGTACGTCATCAGTCCAGAGGGGGTCGCCATGGATGAGAGCAAAGTCAACGCCGTTCTCAAATGGTCCGAACCCAAAACACTAAAGGAACTTCAACGCTTTCTGGGGTTTGCTAATTTCTACCGTCGTTTCATCAGAAACTTCAGCTCCGTGGTCAGCCCTCTCACGTCAATGGTCAAAAAGGGAACCCATCGGCTACACTGGTCAGAGGCTGCTCTCCAAGCATTCCAAGAACTAAAAGGACGGTTTGTGACTGCACCCATACTCCACCATCCTGACCCATCTCTTCCGTTTCTTGTCGAAGTGGACGCCTCCAACACTGGTATCGGGGCTATTCTTTCTCAACGCCAGAATTCTACCGCCAAACTCCACCTATGTGCCTTTTACTCCCGCAAACTCACTGCTGCTGAACGTAACTACGACGTAGGGGACCGTGAACTCCTCGCCATGAAGGCGGCCTTCGAGGAGTGGAGACACTGGCTGGAAGGGGCCAACTTTCCTTTCACTGTACTAACCGATCATAAGAACCTTGAGTATTTGCGCTCAGCCAAACGCCTCAATCCACGGCAGGCAAGATGGTCATTGTTTTTCTCCCGATTCGACTTTTCAGTTACCTACCATCCGGGCTCCAAGAACACAAAGGCAGATGCGCTATCCCGTATTCACGAAGAGGAACAGATCTCATCCAAACCTGAATCCATACTCCCTTTCAAGTTAATCATTGCACCTGTACAATGGGACATTATGACGCTTATCCAGCAACACAACTCTCAACAGGCACCTCCAACAACTTGCCCTCCTGATAAGGTTTACGTACCACCCACTCTACGCGATCAAATACTCAACCACACGCACTGTCTGCCCGCATCCGGCCATCCAGGTATCACGGCTACCATTCATCTGCTTCAGAACCGGTTCTGGTGGGAATCATTACCCAAAGACACCACTGCCTTCATCCAACAATGCCAAACCTGTAATGCGCACAAGACTCCACGCCAATTGCCAGCCGGATTACTCCAACCACTCCCTATCCCACAACGACCTTGGTCCCACATTGCAATAGACTTTATCACTGATCTACCTGTCTCTCAAGGTAACACTGTCGTTCTTACTGTTATTGATCGATTCTCCAAAGCCTGCCGCCTTATTCCCCTGCCCAAACTGCCTACTGCCCTGCAAACTGCCGAACTACTCTGTAACTGTGTCTTCCGTCTCTACGGACTACCTGAGGATATCGTCTCCGATAGGGGTCCTCAGTTCACATCTCGTCTCTGGAAAGCCTTCTTCCAAGCCCTCGATGTAAACGTGAGCCTGACCTCCGGTTACCACCCTCAATCCAACGGTCAGGTCGAAAGACTCAATCAGGAACTCACTCGGTTCTTGAGATCATACTGTAGTTCCAACCAAGAGGATTGGGCCCGGTACCTCCTTTGGGCTGAGTACGCACAGAACTCCCTGGTCAAGCCAGCTACTGGTATCACTCCCTTCAAATGCATCCTAGGCTATCAGCCTCCCATGTTTCCCTGGTCCGGGGAACCCACCGACGTACCCGCCGTCACGGACTGGTTGCAACGCAGTGAGGAGACTTGGAACCAAGCTCATGTACATCTTCAACGAGCTATCCGCCATCAAAAGGAACATGCTGACCACCGTCGGCGTCCTGGGCCTGTATACCAACCAGGACAATGGGTGTGGCTTTCTACCCGAGATCTTCGTCTTCGACTACCCTGCAAGAAGTTGAGTCCAAGGTACGTGGGTCCATTCAAAATTACTCATCAGATCACTCCTGTTTCATTCCGTCTTGCATTACCTGACACCTATCGCATTTCTCCCACATTTCATGTATCTCTGCTCAAGCCCGCTGTTGCCCCTGGAGAGGAGGGAGAGGGGAGGTCCCGTGAGCAGAGTCCCCAGCCCGTCCAGATTGAGACTGCGGAAACTTACCAGGTGCGAGAACTTCTTAACTCCAGACGTCGTGGACGCATCCTGCAGTATCTGGTCGACTGGGAGGGGTACGGTCCGGAGGAACAATCCTGGGTCAATGCTGACGACATACTAGACCCCAACCTCATCACTGAGTTTCATCGATTACATCCGGAGAGACCGGCCCCTCGACCACGCGGCAGACCCCGACGTCGTCTACCATCTCGCGCCAGGAGTCGCTCGCAGGGAGGGGGCTCTGTCACGGAGACGAACCCCGTGATTCCCTCTACTGGCCAGCAGAGGGCCCCATCTCCGGAATATTGACACTCACGCACTCTCTCACAACTACACTTCCCATCTACCCCGTGCATTGGACTCTGATCACCACTCAGGTGCAGCTCATGAGTACTGCTATTTAAGCTGCACAACCACATCAGTCTAACGCGAAGTCTTGTTTTGCTCCAGCTGACATTTCCAAGCGTTATTTCCCGTGTTTTGATTTCCCGTTTACCAGTTCTGTTTGTTTGCCGTTTCTTGAACCTTTGCCGCCTGCCTCTTGACCTTGGATTGTTTATTGGACTCTAAACATTGCCTGTGATCCCGATCTATTGCCTGTGTTTGACGACGATTCTGATTATCTCTACTGTTGTGTTTGCTGGTCCTGACCCCTGCCTGTACGACCACGAGTTGTTTATTAAAGCTTGCAAAATGGATTCCCCGTCTGGTAATGACTCATTACATTAGCATTCATATTACAAGCATATTGGCTATTTATTAGTACTTATACAGTAGGCTACATATTAATCCCTTGTTTTGCATGACCATATTTTAGATCCCTTACCTACCCCATACCTAAATTTAACTACTACCTTACTAACTATTCTTAAGAAGCTAATTAGGGGGTTACTGAGAAATAAATCATAGTTAGTAGTTAATAGTGTTAATTGATTCCTAATCTAAAGTGTGACCCTGATGACTGACAGTGCAATTTTTTTTTTTCTGGCATACAATCAGACGTAAAAAAGAAATAACAACCATATTTTATTTTGAAATACTAAATTAAATCAACTTCAGAAAAAAATAAATGTTCAAATTAATAAAAAATTATTCACATAGTCAAACCACAAATGGATTAAAGGGGGGGTGAAATGCTATTTCATGCATACTGAGTTTTTTACACTGTTAAAGAGTTGGATTCCCATGCTAAACATGGACAAAGTTTCAAAAATTAAGTTGTACATTTGAAGGAGTATTTTTGTTCCCAAAATACTCCTTCCGGAAAGTTTTTTTCGAGTATGGCTCTGTGTGACGTTAGATGGAGCGGAATTTCCTTATATGGGTCCTAGGGCACTTCTGCCGGAAGAGCGCGCTGCCGTATAGCGAGGCTGAGCACAGACTTACTGATCTGAGCGATTCACTGATCAAAGCAAGAGCGTCGCGAAAAGTCACAAAAGAAGTGTGTTTTTGGTTGCCAGGGCAAGACAACCCTTCACAGATTACCAAAAAAAAAAAAAAAAAACATTAAGGGACCAGTGGATGGAGTTTATTTTTACAGAGCATCAACGGAGTTGTGCAAGTGTTTTTGTTTGTTCCCTGCATTTCGAAGATGCTTGTTTTACAAACAAGGCCCAGTTTGACGACGGATTTGCGTATCGTTTATTTCTTAAGGATGATGCAATCCCAACGAAAAAGGGTCACGATAGTGTGTTGGAACCGCAGGCGGTGAGTAAAACTGCTTAAAATATCTCTGCCTCCTTGTTAGTGCGTCCCCTCCCATGCCGAGACCCGGGTTCGAGCCCCGCTCGGAGCGAGTCGTTGCTGCTGCTGCTCTCGTTCAGTTTCAGCCTCTGGATCTGATTCTGGATCATAAACGGCTGAATCTGACTGTAAGCCATGGTTTGTTTTGGATGATGGCTTTTCCCTCACGGTAATGTCACAGTTTCCACATGCTCTCAACTCAAAAGTCTACTGGCGCTCGTGATTCTTTAGCTCCGCCCACACGTCACGCCTCCAGTCGGTCGTGTTTTTCCGGGAAAAATTGGTACAGACTATCTTTCTCTTATGAATATAATAAAACTAAAGACTTTTTGGAGTTATGAAGGATGCAGTACTACTCTATAGGTACTCAAGATTAACAGGATATTGAGTGAAAATGAGCATTTCACCCCCCCTTTAAGCACAGTTCCATTGTACAAATTTAATAAAAAGAAATTAAGTTCATCGATCATGTTTCCTTCACTCATTTTAACGGCAATAATATTCATTGTTATTGCAGTAAAATACACCAAAAATGTTTCTTTCTGAAAAATGCATCAAAAGCAGAAGCGCCAGCCACGGTCAACGTGCTTCTGCCAATGCCACTCAGCCACACAATCTTTCTGTAATGGCACACTGCTGACCACCTTCCTCACTTCTCTCTCGTTCTCTCTTTGCCTTCTGGCAGAGATCACACCCTCAATAATGAAAAACTCAGCCTGAATCTACCAGAGCTGAGAGAAAGGGATAAAATCTTTGCATTTACTTGATACAGCCCCAGGCAGCCCTCAAGCAGAAAACCAATAATTCTGGCCTGCCATCAGAAACAAGTAGAAATAAGATCATATTTCCCCCCGGCGAATTCAAATACAGCATTGTATGGAACAAATTAACGAACTTAGCTTCTGTGTGCAATGTGCCAGACATCCTGTAGACTAACTAGGCATGGATTCCCTCACCACAAAAGACCTTGGGCATTATTCTGGAATGATTTTAATATGCAGATCTAATTGGGAAGGAGGGCTGGTTTGTTTATTAAATGAAGATGGAGGCTAGCACAAGCTATTTTTTACATTTCACCACTTAAGTTATTCTCACCACATACAAACACTTTTTTTAAAGGAGGAATAAACAGGTATTTGTTAATTAGCCCTCTATTTTTGGCTTGCATCATTAGAAATGTAATTAACCTTATAAAATACACTCGTAACATTTGGCTTTCCTGAGTCTCCCAGCTGCTTTACACCCTTGAGCAGCTAAGCTCAGTCATGCAAGGATGGGGAAAGACACGGTTTGCCAAACTTGCATTTCCCTAACATGCCAAATAACTAATCAGCCTGACAAAATGGTGAAATTTTGATCCTTTAGTACACATAATATTTCTTTCTCGGGTTCTCTCTAGAAAACCAATAAAGTGAATGACTCTATTAATTAAAAGGTGTTGATTTTCTTTTGCACAACAGCAGTAATGAGTGGATTTTCTTTTTTCAGTGAGTGTGCCATTTCCTCCGTACTGCCTTTCCTGTCATATATTGTTTAAAAGTGTACAGTAAAGTTTAAAAGTTTGGTGTTTTCTATTTTAATATATTTTTAATGAAATACTTTTCTATGTTATTACATTTAAACTGTAATTAATACTTTTGATGGCAAATCTGAATTTTCAGCAGCTCTCACACCATTCTTTAGTGTCACATGATCCTATGAAAATCATTCTAATATGCTTAAATGGTGCTCAAGAAACATGTCTTACTATTATCAATGTTAAAAACAGCTGTGATTCTTTTTTTGATATATATTATGATTTTTTATATATATAAAGTATGATACAGTATATATTTTTTCAGGATTCTTTGATGAACAGAAAGTTTAAAACGACAGAATAAAATAAAATAAAAATAGAAATAATCTGCAACATCATAAATGCTTTTACTGTCACTTTTGATCTATTTAACACATACTTGCTGAACTACTGACTCCAAATGTTTGTCTCAGACTACATAAAATGTGTAGGAGCCATATTTAAACATGGAAATATAATAAAAAAATACTAGTTTTGAGAAAAATCTAACGAACAAAACATGATGTTAAATGAGAGAATATTGAACATGTTGCACTACTTATAGATAACTAATCAAATGTGAGCTAATTTGTTACATTGACCAAGTTAAATCCTTATTGAATTTTGCTAAGAGAAAGAGAAATATGGCTTTTGCTACCAACCTCTGCCTGTCTTTTCACTTGGTCATCAGTGCTTCTCGGTGAAAAGCAAAAATATCTCTCGATGGATCTGGTCTTTGCCTTCTGAGAAGCTGGCCATCTGACAAAAATCACTTCCTATCATTTGCTCTCTTCTGCTGACATAGAAGACAGATGCATGAATCAAATCATAAAAGATCTGGTCCTCACTCAACCCCCATTTGAAGACTTTAGCATCATAATTATTTATTGAAGGGAAATAACACTAGATATGTGATGAAATGCCATGGTATTTGTGCCTATAGAGCTCACACAAAGAGATGTTCACGGTGTTATTGAGTTCAGATCAACAGCTGAAGTGTCCCTTGTGTCAGCGAGATGAAACTCACACAGGTATACCCTGTTGCCCAGAGCGTCAGAAGCTGGATCACAGCCGATACTCCAAATGTCAGTCAATATGAGAGATTTTCTCTGTATCTGGAAGAGGATATACAGAGAGTGACACATCCCATCAAAACAAGATGAAGGAGAAAAAGTCCAAAGTTTTTTTTCTTTCTTCTTTTTAACTTTAAGTAGAAAACTATGTGCTAAGGATGTGGCAGAGTGTGAGAATACGCATGTGTACATAAGGTGTTAAATGCCCTACAGCTCTTCCCTGGCCTCTAATTGCTTCACACATTGAACTTGTTTCTGTCAGAGGTATAATTACACAGTCTGCTGAAGCCTATTAACAAAGATTCATTCATTCTATTAGGTCTGATTAACTAAGGCTGTTCACCATCATAAATTTTAGATTTGACTCTTCAATCAGTACAACACTGATAAATCAATAAGAGTCCTTGCGGGGATTGGAGGAAAGAAACGTCCCAAATAAGACACTTTAATGTCTCAAATGTATCTCCTAAATAACAGCAAGCGCATATAAATATTTTGCCGGAGTCTCTTACTTCTCCGATTTTGAGAAAAGTAGCTATGCACTTTAACTTTAAATTATTTAACAGATATAATAATCAATACAACAAAAAAGTCTGGAGTAAACCCATATAGCATTTCTCGTGAGTCTTTCTGAATGATTCATTAAGGACCTGCTCAAGAGAGTGATTTTATAGTAAATCCGACTACATTGATCGTGCTGCATGTATATGACTCGCTAAAAAGAACTGGTTCAAAAGTTATCCTTTCCTAAATCAGACAGTGCTGTGTGTTACTGCAATAGTTCTTTAGATTTTAAGAATCAATGTTGAGATTATTCAAATGAAAATAATGGATTTGTTTACCTTCTGTGGCGATAATAGACATATCCGTCTCAGAGTCTTTCTTCACGAAAGAGGATATTTTTGCCTGTTCTTGCACAGCAGCTTGACGTGATGCAATATCTGTTTTTGTGGAATAAAACAGGGCCAAAGTTCCACAGAAGATGCTTTAAAAGCCATGCTTCACTTACTCCTGTGAGCTGTCACTCAAAACAGAAGTTTACGGCCTAGTTTCACAGACAGGGCTTAGACTAAGCCAGGATTAGGCCATAGTTCAATTAGGACATTTAAGTCATTTTTTTTTTACATGCCTTAGAAAAAAACATTACTTGTGTTCATCCTGAGACAAAACAAAGGCACTGATATTATTTCAAGATCGGTCAGCGCAAGTTTCTTTCAGCTAAAACCGCTCAGATTCACACTTAAGCCTCATCTGTGAAACTGGGGGAATGAGTCAGAGTCCAGCCCTCCTCTCACTTGAGCAAATTGAAACGGCAGGAACTTTGAGAAACAACCAGTGACAAACTATTCAATTAGCTACCAGGGGTGAATCACGGTACTTGTAAGATAAAAAAATATGAGGTCTGAAGTGGAATAAGTAAGAAGTGAACATATGACATCCTCTTGAATTTTGAGAGGCCTGTTCTGCCATGCAAAGGCAAAAAAAAATGAAAATTAGTTATTGATATTTTGGGACATTCAAGACATTCTTTATCATGTGCATACTGTAAGTATCTTGAGTCAATTTAGTTGTTTTTCTGAGAAAATAATGGGTCATCTTAACTGTAACTTCAAAAAACCAAGGTAGAAACCAAGACAGACCACTGTATAACTGCTCTTTCACTTTGTTTGGAACTCTCAAAATGAGTTATGGCGTTCTGCCTTTGTTTACCTGTACGTCAATTTAAAGTTACAGTGCCAGAAAAAAACAGCTTGGAGTTATAAAGTATTTTGCCTTTGTTTTACTGTCCATTAAAGTCTACAGCATTTTAATTATGGTGTAACTTGTATACTTTTAAACATCTGACCTGTCACTGAAGCGCTCTTGTTAGAATGACAAAAATCCTTAAAAGTTACATCTTCAGCCTGGCCTGCTCAGCTGTCTAACAACGCTCATCAATGTCAAAATAACTGAGATTGCCAATTAAATCAAAGTAGGTGGGGTTTACAAATCACAGAAACAGATTGAGATTTCCAGCTCATATCTCAGTTTAACGTTGAAACAAGACAGCAGAGTTCCAAATCCTTTAATATTAGTCAACTGATTGTTACGTTAGAAATATGGCCATTTTGAGAGGGAGAGATGAAAGTTGTGTTTGTGAATTACCTGCATCTGTATCACTTTCTACAAAAAAATAAGTGGAAAAATATATAGAAATCATTTGAAAATATTCCCCAGCAACTCTGCTATTACTGCACCTACACAAACTACCTGGGGACTATTTTGAGGTGCTGCATAATATCACTGTGCCTGCTGCACCCGTGGTACGGCAGCAAAGTTCCTTGATTATTACGTCGGAATGATAGTATATTTCCTAGCCATATCGGCCTGGAAAAATGCAACTTTTCATTTTCCCTCAGTCTTCGTATAAGATGTAACTACAGAAGAGTAAAGTTGTAAATATAGAAACTCTTTGGTCATTTTTGATGATAATGGTCTGATCAGATTCAATGATCTAAGCTAAGCTAAAAGTGCTACCGCCAGACCTGGAGATCGGTTGAATTGATTTGAAAACGGTAAAACTCAACTGTTTAACTTGGAGTTGGTAAATGAGCCTATTTTCTAAAAAAAGGTTAGAGTTCCTTTTGACCGTAGCCTATTGAAAATGCAACCTAGATTATTTTCATTACTAAAGTATCTAACTGCCAAATTTCCAGTGTCCTAACTACATTAGAATTAATTTGGCTGGACAAATAAAATCTTTAAAATCATTTTTCTCACACTCTATTGAGTTAAGGTCTTTTGCCTTTGTATGCCTTTATATGGCATGGCGGGGAAGTCGTGGCCTAATGGTTAGAGAGTCGGACTTCCAATCGAAGGGTTGTGAGTTCTAGTCTCGGGCCGGACGGAATTGTAGGTGGGGGTAGTGCATGAACAGCTCGCTCTCCACCTTCAATACCACGACTTAGGTGCCCTTAGGAACCCCCAACTGCTCCCCGGGCGCCGCAGCATAAATGGCTGCCCACTGCTCCGGGTGTGTGCTCACAGTGTGTGTGTGTTCACTGCTCTGTGTGTGTGCATTTCGGATGGGTTAAATGCAGAGCACAAATTCTGAGTATGGGTCACCATACTTGGCTGAATGTCACTTCACTTCACTTCACTATATCCCTGAATAAAACGTTCACCCTCTGGTGGAGAATGATAATTTCAACAGATTGTACCCCAGGTTCTCGCTGTTGCCACAGGCCTTTGCTAAAATCCCAGATAACGCTGAACCTGAACTGTATTGAGGGCCACAAGTCCCTGTGAGGAGCCTAGGGGACATGAAGCACTAGCTGAGAAAAATGAATCACAGGTTACATGTGCTTCCCTGGGCGCCATCGCCCACGTCCTCCAGGAATAGCGCGACCTCAGAAAACCCTTTTTCTCCTCAATATCAGACATTGTATCTTTCATGATTGGCTACATTTCATCCATGAAGTGTCATGAGCTCTCCCATGCTGGTATGATAGCAGTAATAACAAAGAACAAGAGGTCTGGGAAGAGAGCAAATCCATCCTTGTTGAAAAGAGGAGGCAAAAGGATCACTGACTGATAGTAACCTGATCCTCACACCACCACAGGGAATTTAAATTCATCTCCGACCTTATTTAATGTGCTAAGCAAATTCATCAGTAATATTAAAGGGCAACTTGAGATATAAAAACAGCTGTTACTTTGATAATGTTGGCATTTGGTGCCTTTCTATAAATATCCGACTAAATAAACACGGAATGAAGATTATAAATCACATGGTGGAATCAGCAAGTGCATTTAAGGGACGTTTTGTTAAACATCGTATCATGTAGCCTGAAGTATTTAGATGCTGCTGAATTACATATGCAGGAGGTTTCACATTTACAGCTCAGAGAGCACATTTTTATTCCTCTTTTTATTGGTATGCAGCTGCTCAAGGTTAGTGGTGGGCTTCAGGTTGTAGCTCCAGCCCCATCAAGGCCATCTTGGTGGGGTGGCATACTGATTTCAGCAGATGCCCAATGGGAGTTCAGCTCTGGGTATCAACACTAACCTCCTGCCCTCGGCTTCTCCATGGCCACCAAAGACTGTTCGACTAAAGGTGGTGACAAAATCAAGATGGGATAAAACATTAGTGATCAAACGTTGCTTACAAATCAGATCACTATTTAAAAAAGGGTCATAAAAAATGGTTCTATTTAATTGCATACGTTTAATTAAACAAGTGCAATATTTACCTGGAGGATGTAGATAATGCACTGCAATGCAAAAGATGTGACGCTAATTAGTTCAGACATGTTATGAAAAATTAAGTTCAGTCTTTATTTATGGCAAGCACATATGTGCTCCATCATAAGCTGAGTAAACCGAGTGTGCTTTTCCATATAATATAACTAATAAAAAATATAATTAATCTTTATTTATAATAATTATTTTCAACATCAACATAAACATTTTAATCAATATAAATAAAAATCAATCAGGTAATTTATCCTTTACATTTTATTTTGTTAATAAATTCTGAGATTATTTTTATGTTGACACTTTTTGTCAGTTATAATTATTTTATTCTGTTATTTTTTACCCACCCAATCAAAGGTCTTTCACAAACCATTTCATGAGATCTATTTATTTTTTATTGCACAACTCTGTTGAAGACAAACAGACATACCTGTCAGAAATAATGAATGTTCATGCCCTGAAATAAGAAAAGCATTACAATAATTTGTTTAATTAATGTCCTAGTGGGCCAACGAATAAGACCATGACATGTTCAATTTAAAATCTGTGACTGACTAATGAGTGCAGCAACAAAAGATGAAACTCAGGATAGAATATCGCAGATCCTCACCACATGCAAATGTAAACTCATGCATGCCTCTTCACCAAAGGCGAAGGATGGGACCCGTTGTGTCTCTCACCTGTCAAACACCACGGAAACACAACAACACATGCAAACTAGACTGATACCTGAATCCCTTTAATGCGCCAAAGGCTTAGTATGACAGCGGATCCATTACAGTCTCATGCAGAGAGATGACAAAATACCCCAGCTGAAGCTCAAGGCTTATTCTTTATGATTTATGAATGACACACAGCAGGACATCAAAGGATGGACATGCCACTCACTATAAGAGATCTGCTTGTATAGTTATGCCTTTCTCACAGTAGGATATTTGTGACTATTTTGGAAAATATAATGTGAATCAGACCTATTGAAAGACATATCTAGCATCCAGGTACTCCAAATGTTCCAATAAAGCAAACAAATAAAAGGCATAATCAAATGGTTTCCCTTTGACTATGACTACCATAATTGAAAACTACAAAATATACAGAATCCATGCAGGTCACTCTGCAGACTTCATAATAATATCTCTGGGAAGATATTATCTGCAAGCAACAGACACACAGGTACAGCTCCTAAATCTACTTGAAAAGGGAATGGCTAAAATCTTGTGCTTGGTCAAATTGTTTCAAAATGTAAAACCGGTATCAGAAATGTAGCTTCTTTTCCTCATGCCATGCTAAAAACTGTAAAATGCTGCATTTCCAGCATTTCATAACATCTTGCTATCTTTTCCAACTTCATTAAATGCTAATCATTCCTTTTGAGGAAAAGTACCATATTAAAGTCTTAATATTTTATCTTAATGTTATTCCAATCCGCCTGTTTCAGGAACATCTCCACGCACAAACTATTTAGATAATAAACACATTTCAATAAATCACCAAATATTCTTTAATTAATGAATGAATTTCCCATTTAAATACCTTAAAATTTTCATAGTGAGGAAAATCATCAAGAAACCCACTCGATCAGAATAGGAAATAGTTTCAAACTTAATTTGGGTGTTATCAGCATTTGAGAGGTTTATTTTCCACAACTCAGAAGACAAAGATGCCTAGTGAAGTACACATTTTCACTATCCAGACCTTGTTAGGGAGACAAACACTCAACAATAGCTTGTTGTTTAAACATATAATTAAATTTAAGAGTGAGCAGAGAAAGTGCAGAATAAATGGTGTAGATATGCATGGGAAAGCACAGAACACACACAAACAGAAAAGGATTTGAGGTCAGTGGGCACTGATTCAACAATGATAGCATATTCTATTAAGATAATATGCAAGGATTGTGAGTAACAAGCACTGGTTAACAATAAACCTATTGTCATAGTTGGTACTGACACTACAATCATTGTTGCCACTTCATTTTTATGTTTTTGTATTCCTAACGAACCCACAAAAACATGTAAAAAGTTCTTATAACAGCTATTGGTTATTTCGTGCGGTTTTTGGAAAGCATTTGCAGAGTTTTTGCAGAGACTTAAGTGATGCTAAGTTGATGCGGTAAAATAAATAGGCAAATGGAAATAAATAAAGCACTAAATCTCAACAAAATAAATTAATAAAAAGAACCTAAACCTAAATAGTAATACTGAAATTGAACAGAAAAATTAAACAAATCAAAATAAATAGATAAATAAATAAAATAGAAAAATAAAAACCTATACTAAAGAGATTACATCAATTATGTTTTGTCATTATAATGAAAGCCAGTATGGGCCAGTGTTATTTTGGAGCCCAGTAACTTTCTATTTTTTTTTTGTCTGTTTGTTTTTTTGTAAGTGTAAAACATTATAACAGTTTCATTTACCTTCTTTTGTGTTCCAGAGAAGAAATTCATTCAGTTTTCAACAACATAAGAGTGAGTAAAAGATGACAGAATTTTCATTTTTGAGTGAACTATCGCTTTAAGTCGCACCTGAATCCAACAGTTCCATTACATTCAAGTCTAAGATGCCTCCATTTGGTTGATTTGAAAGCACTATTCTGTTCTTTTTTTTTTTTGCAATATATAATACCCCACAATTCACTATGAGCAATTCAGGGGCTGAAAGAAGAAAAATGCCACTTTAATATTTGTTAAAAGAACGTACAATTCTATTTCTACAAAGACTATCAGTGTAACCATTACATATGCCTCTAATGCTCACTTTAAATTTTGTTAAGGCACTGACTGACAGGGCAGCAAGGCAGCCATAGAAAAGTGACCAACTAAGGAGGAACTAAATACAGTCATGGGCGAGTGCATAAGAAGGATTTGCAGACACAGACACACAAAGAAACACCACCAACCATATTCACTCGAAGCAGCTGAAACCGCTGCTGCCAATCCGACATCAGTGGAAGAGAAGGCCATAGACAGCTGTGAGATAAAGGCGGGATAACATCGGTACATCAGCACACAGCCTAACAGCACTCTCTCAGCCCTGACAACAGCTAGTGACAGGAATACGGGACGCAGAGAGGAGACATATGCTCGATGGTGTATAACGCCGCTCTGACATCCTCTTAAATCTGCTCCGTGTTAGTGTCTGATTAGCAAAAACATGTCTACAACAGCGTGTCAGGATGAGAATAATTCCCACTGATGAGACTCGGCTACCAGGCTCAAACGCGCGCAGACTTTGTCATAAGCAGCTCTCGAGCAAAGGCCTTTCTGGCAGCCATGGGTTGAAAGGGGTATCTAGACAAATCCACAGATTAGACGTCTGAAATCATCTTCCATTTGCTGTATATTCATTGCTATTCGAGATTCAATGGAGTCAAGATTCGTTTCACGCAGGGGCGTAACTTCCTGACGAGACAGTTATCTCTGAGGCCTGTGCCTATCTTTACAAAGCAGCTTTTGATGCAGCCTTTTTGCACCGAGGCTTGTTCCTCTTTCTCAAATGATCATTTTATTGTTGAATCCACACAAGATACTTCCCTGGAGCTATAGTTTCTTTTTTCTGAGTTGAACTTGAATACGTTCAAAAATATTCTTCAGTCAATTAGTTGCTCACTAATGGAAGTTTTTCTGTGCTGTTACACTTGGCAAAAAGTAATAAATAAATAAAAAAACTCTGGGCTCGGGTCTTGTGAGGTGTTATTTGTTAAAAATGGCAAAAACGTGTGCAGAAACCTCGTCCCAATTAACACATTTGGCTCTTTCAGCTGCCTAACAGGTGCATACAATAAAGCACACCACCATGCAATCTCCTTATGCAAACATTTACTGTAGAATAGGATCTTTTCCAGCACAATCAGCCTCTGTGAACAAAGCTAGAACCATATAGAAACACAAGGATGTCAGAAATCCATCCGACCAACCGATTGCCGGTCGGGAGAGGCTTATCGCCTCTCGTTTCCCCTTGTACACTGCACGAACACTGCACAACAAACGACGCACAAAAATGCTGAAATTCGGCCCGGCCCAAAAAAGAGTCGCACGATTCAGAATTCGGCTCAAAATCTGATGAAAATCGCACAGTGTATGCCCGGCCTTACATACAAAACTGACAATGTAACAACGCAGTTAGGCGAACTTGCCCTTTAAAGGATTAGATCACCAAAACATTTGTTGAAAATGTACTCACCCTCAGGCCAGTGAATGGGTGCCGTCAGAATGAGAGAACAAACAGCTGGTAAAAACATCACAATAATCTATACAACTCCAGTCTTTCAATTAACATCTTGTGAAATGAAAAGCTGCATATTTGTAATCACCAACGTATAGACTGATTTTGCGTAAAAAACGGCATAGAGACGAGACAAGATTTTCCACTGGAGAAAGCCATATGGATAAAACATTTGTTTTTTAGCCAGAGGCAAGAGTTTGATGAATTTGTTTATTACAAACATGCAGCTTTTCACTTAATTTATGGACAGGAGTCACGTAGATCACTTGTGGATTATTATGACTTTTTTATCAGCTGTTTGGACTCTCATTTTGACTGCACCTATTCACTGCAGAGGATCCATTAGTAAGCAAGAGATGTAATATTCAATTTCTCCAAATCTGTTCCAAATAAACTACTAAAATATATCTTAGATGGCATGAGGGTGAGTACATTTTCAGAAAGTTTTCATTTTTTGGTGAACTATTGCAAATACATACAGTATTAATGCCATATACTGAACAACTATATATGGGTGAAGTGTTCAGATGTCCACATACTTTTGGCCATGAAGTCCATCTACAACGGGTCCAAAACAGTTTGACTAGAAACAATCACAATAAAGATAACTGATGAAGCAGCGGAAGCGCATGACTGAATTCATTTGTCAAAGGCAACATGAAATGACACAAATACTTTCTATAAGGCAGAAGCTTTAATGGAGTCTATAACTTCACAGCTTACACTGTAATGAAGCAAGAAATACAACAAAATATAGTGTGTTTTCTGCAATAATGTTTGTTTAGGGGCACAAAGTCTAGATAGATGTTCCCTATTCTGTTTGCAAAATAATTTGGAAATCGTGCTGAGGAAATGCTGAACAAGAGCACTGTAAGTGAAAGCGGTTGGAGCGGAAAGCTTTGTCAAAATTTCGATGGCAGAACAATTATTACCGTCCAGCTGTAGGAATGCTTTTCTACTGTAGTGTGGCTGCCAGAGTGGAAATGCTGGCTGCGTTTTTCCAAGTCAGGACTGAACAGATTTCTCCATAAAATGAGCAGTTTGGCAACCAATTATCCCTTTCATCACAGTATGAGCACAGTAAGAGACAGTTGCTGTTATATACAGCCTTTTAAATCGGGGGGTGGGGTTAATGGAAAACCAAATCATGCCACTAGAATGGCTGCAATGGCTGTCATACTAGAAGATTAAGATTTTAAAACATCCTTAGTATATGAGATTATAAGATCATCATAATATTTTTTTTTTTTTAATATTTTACACTTAATCATATATTCTCTGCCAGTAGTACACAAAATGCATGCAATTTATTTGTAAATTCAATATTCACAATTACAGCCTATGATGTTCAACGCCAGTGCTTTGCACCATGATTTTTTAAATAGTTTTCTCCAGCTTTCACCCCCTACAATGATTTGTGCATTGATCTCAATCATCTCATTCTGTAAAATGTCAAATACTACATGACTTAAAAGCAACATTATACACCGGTTGTTGTTTTTTTTTGTGCTGACATCCAATCTCTTCCTAACCTTGTTCACGTTCTTTGTTGTTATGCACACTGGCACACATTGCCTCATACTACTCCACCGATAACATTACATCAAAAACTTTCAAGAAAATCAAGCTAAATTAAAGCTGCAAACTAAAGAGTGCACAACACAGACAGGAAATACTGAAACGAACAATGCAAAACTCCAGAAAAAGAGATAAATGCAGGTTAATGACTGTCAGAAGAGCTTGCCAACTCAGAGCGGCTTGTAATAAACAGAGCTGATTGTCATTCAGCTTGAGTTCTGAGGGAAGCTGTGTTAAAAAATAACTCTGCCCCATCTGTGATTCAGCTCTTCCTCTGTGAGACCCATTAATGCTGAGAGTTAAGTAGGTATCTGAGCTCATCGGCACCACGGATCACTGCACTCCCCTGCTCGGTGGGGCTGATAGCGCTACGGCTGACCGAACATAGGCACCCGCCAAAAGGATTGATGATAGGGTGTGTTTACAGACCTGTATGAGGTCACCAAATCACAGTGGGTCACCTACTTTGTGGGGAAGTCGTGGCCTAATGGTTAGAGATCTGGACTCTGTAATCCAAAGGTTGTGAGTTTGAGTCTTGGGCCGGCAGGAATTGCAGGTGGATATACAGTGCTCTCTCCTCCTTCAATACCACAACTGAGATGCCCTTGGGCAAGGCACTGAACCCCCAACTGCTTCCCAGGCACCACAGAATAAATGGCTACCCACTGCTTTGGCTGTGTGTTCACTGCTGTGTGTGTGTGCACTTTGGATGGGTTAAATGCAGAGCATGAATTCTGAGTATGGGTCACCATACTTGGCTGTATGTCACGTCGCTACTTGCTATATACCAGGGTGAGTGTCTGGAGACTCAACCCAGATTTAGAATGTAAGTCTGACTTAAAAATAAGTGATCAATCTAAGTGATGTATCCAAATTCCTTAGCATATCCAAAACCTCAGAACAACTTGATGATGTAACAGAAACTATGGACTCTCTCTTTTCTAGCACTTTAAATACAGTTGCTCCTTTACGCTTAAGGAAGGTTAAGGAAAACAGTTTGACACCATGGTATAATGAGCATACTTGCACCCTAAAGAGAGCAGCCCGAAAAATGGAGCGCAGCTGGAGGAAAACAAAACTAGAGGTATTTCGTATTGCTTGGCGGGAAAGTAACATATCCTACAGAAAAGCATTAAAAACTGCTAGATCTGATTAATTTCTTCTCTTTTAGAAGAAAACAAACATAACCCCAGGTATTTATTCAATACAGTGGCTAAATTAACGAAAATTAAATCCTCAACAATTGTTGACATTTCCCAACACCACAGCAGTAATGACTTTATGAAGTACTTTACTTCTAAAATCGATATTATTAGAGATAAAATTGCAACCATTAAGCTGTCAGCTACAGTATCACATCAGACAGTGCACTATAGACCCCCTGAGGAACAGTTCCACTCATTCTCTACTATAGGAGAGGAAGAATTGTATAAACTTGTTAAATCATCTAAACCAACAACATGTATGTTAGACCCTATACCATCTAAGCTCCTAAAAGAGGTGCTTCTAGAAGTCATAGGTCCTCTTTTGACTATTATTAATTCCTCATTGTCATTAGGATATGTCCCCAAAACCTTCAAACTGGCTGTTATTAAGCCTCTAATAAAAAAAAAACACAAAGAACTAGTTAATTATAGACCAATCTCGAATCTCAAATGATCTGCTCTTATCATCTGATCGTGGGTGTATCTCTCTATTAGTTTTATTGGATCTTAGTGCTGCGTTTGACACAATTGACCACATTCTTTTGCATAGACTTGAACACTTTGTTGGCATCAGTGGAAGTGCATTAGCATGGTTTAAATCGTACTTATATGACCGCCATCAGTTCGTAGCAGTGAATGAAGATGTATCATATCGATCACAAGTGCAGTATGGAGTACCTCAAGGCTCAGTACTAGGGCCGCTACTCTTCACGCTTTATATGTTACCCTTGGGAGAAATCATCAGGAAACATGGTGTTAGCTTTCACTGTTATGCTGATGATACTCAGCTCTATATTTCTTTGCAGCCCGGCGAAACACACCAATTTGTAAAACTAATGGAATGCATAGTCGATATAAAAAATTGGATGACGAGTAATTTCTTACTGCTAAATTCAGAAAAAACAGAGGTGTTAATTATAGGACCTAAAAACGCTTTTTGTAATAACCTAGAACACTGTCTAAGACTTGATGGTTGTTGTGTCAATTCTTCGTCATCAGTTAGGAACCTAGGTGTGCTATTTGATCGCAATCTTTCCTTAGAAAGACACGTTTCTAGCATTTGTAAAACTGCATTTTTCCATCTCAAAAATATATCTAAATTACAGCCTATGCACTCAATGTCAAATGCGGAAATGTTAATCCATGCATTTTTGACTTCAAGGTTAGATTATTGAAATGCTTTATTGGGTGGTTGTTCTGCACGCTTAGTAAACAAACTACAGCTAATCCAAAATGCAGCAGCAAGAGTTCTTATTAGAACCAGGAAGTATGACCATATTAGCCCGGTCCTGTCATCGCTGCACTGGCTCCCTATCAAACATCGTATAGATTTTAAAATATTGCTTATTACTTATAAAGCCCTGAATGGTTTAGCACCTCAGTATTTGAATGAGCTCCTTTTACATTATACTCCTCTACGTCCGCTATGTTCTCAAAACTCAGGCAATTTGATAATACCTAGAATATCAAAATCAACTGTGGGTGGCAGGTCCTTTTCCTATTTGGCGCCTAAACTATGGAATAACCTACCTAGCATTGTTCGGGAGGCAGACACACTCTTGCAGTTTAAATCTAGATTAAAGACCCATCTCTTTAACCTGGCATACACATAACATACTAATATGCTTTTAATATCCAAATCCGTTAAATGATTTTTATTAGGTAAACCGGAACCGGAAACACTTCACATAACACCCTATGTACCTTCTACATCATTAGAAGAATGGCATCTACGCTAATATTTGTCTGTTTCTCTCTTGTTCCGAGGTCACCAGATCCAGTCTGTATCCATATCAGAGGGTCACTGCAGTCACCCGGATCCAGTACGTATCCAGACCAGATGGTGGATCAGCACCTAGAAGGGACCTCTACTGCCCTGAAAGACAGCGGAGACCAGGACAACTAGAGCCCCAGATACAGATCCCCAGTAAATACCTTGTCTCAGAGGACCACCAGGACAAGACCACAGGAAACAGATGATTCTTCTGCACAATCTGACTTTGCTGCAGCCTGGAATTGAACTACTGGTTTCGTCTTGTCAGAGGAGAACTGGCCCCCCAACTGAGCCTGGTTTCTCCCAAGGTTTTTTTCTCCATTCTGTCACCGATATAGTTTCGTTTCCTAGCCGCTGTCGCCCCTTGTTTTGCCTAGTTGGGGTCACTTCATCTACAGTGATATCATTGACTTGATTGCAAATAAATGCACAGACACTATTTAAACTGAACAGAGATGACATAACTGAATTCAATGATGAACTGCCTTTAACTATCATTTTGCATTATTGAGACACTGTTTTCCAAATGAATGTTGTTCAGTGCTTTGACGCAAGGTATTTTGTTTAAAGCGCTATATAAATAAAGGTGATTGATTGATCAAATCATAACACTTAATGTTCTAGCCATCATTATATACCTTTGCCAAACAATATTTTGAAAAATATAGCCAAATATTGATTACATGATGCTTTAAGTGAACTAATCTTTCAAAGTTCAATACTTTGCAAAACACAGAGGAGTAATTTTCTTTTTTAACCAGAAACAATGTGCAAGGCTAGAAGATTGCTTTAATAAAGACTTTCCACAATAAAAAGTAGACTATACATTGCATTTTTTGTACCTTCACCCTCTGCCATGAATTCAGTGTGCCATGAATCACCAGGGGAGGACCAAAATAAACGTTAAAGACAAATCATAAATGTGGAGCCACAAGCAGAAATCGAAAAAGATGAGTCAAGTATTGACATCTTTTCAGGTTCTAATAAGACAAACCTCAATAACGGCCCAAATGCTTATTTAAACATCTTTTCAGAAAACCAATGTCACTCAAAAACAAACGCTTCTGGAGAGTTTTGACATTTTATTGAGTGAGAAACTCTTTTTTTGTGGCATAAGAAAATGGCATGTAACACACTTCAAGGGCCAAATACACACACACACACACACACACACAAAATACATATATATGCTTAAGGGAAAAATTCTTAGGATAAATCAAATGTTTATCAGAAATTTTCCAAATTATATTCCAAAAAAAAAAAAAAAAAATTATAAATAAATAAATAATAATAATAATTTAAAAAAAAATAATAAAATTTCTTCTCTGAGAAAATTCTACCATCGTTTGCCTCATGCCGCTTCAAACCTGTATGATTTAAATATCTTTCTTCTGGGAACTTAACCTACAAGTATGATAGATTATTTAAATAAAATACTGTTGTTGTTGTTGTTGTTGTATGTATTGTAGCTAGTATAACAAATTGCTAAGTTGAATATTTGTCCAATAACAACCCAATAAATGTATAAAATAGTTAATCTTATATTTGACATCTTTAAGAATATCCTACTTTTAAAAAAAATATTTATAATTAAGCATTTTTTTCAAGAATTGTAACTCTTGAGAACAGTCTTATGGAAAACAAATATAACTTTTTTATTTTTGCTTTTCTTCAGAAGTGTTTAGCTTTAAGCAATAAATATAAGGGCCTGGTTTCACAGACAGGTCTTAGCTTAAGCCAGGACTAGACCTCAGTTAAATAAAGATATTTAAGCAGCTTTTATAAAAAATAAATAAATAAATAAATAAAAAATCTTAAAGGTGTGCATCTTGAGACAGAACAAAACATATTTTAAGATATTTTCAGTTGAGACAGCTCAAGCATGCATTATAGTCTGGGACTAGCCTTAAGCCTCGTCTGTGAAGGCAGAGGAGGAAGTTCTTAAGAAGTCTTTTCAGTAATTCAAAAAAGTTTTCTTAGCAAGAAAAGTTATAAAATCATAAGAAATAGAAAGGATGCATTTTATTTCTAAGGATGTTCACTGAAACTGATCCTATACGATCTTCATATCAGAGCAAATGAGCAAATTTTGAGCAAAAGGCTATTTTTCTAACAGTACAGCTTGACCTTGGAGAACCCTGGGCAAATCTCCACAAAATAAACCTTTATCTTGTTTTGATAAATCATTCTACTTATTGCCATTCAGTCCCTGATTCTTGAGTATACTTGGCCAAAACATACCTCATTTCGTAAACTCTTTCGTAAACTTTACGTAAGCACGGCTATATTTGTAGTTCTAAAACAGCAACAGAAAGTAGTCTTATAAATACTGCACAAGAAAAATTCTGTGTGTTTTTCCTCTCCAAAAGGTCTTTAATTTTTAAATGTAAAACAAAAAAAAAAAAAACTCATCTGCAGGACAGGCATTCAAGCAAACACAGTGATTTAAACTGTTCACTGCATTATCTCTGCTAGCCTGTGATTTGAACAGTAGCACGTGGAGCAGCACTGATGGATCTGTGAGCGGTCTAATATTAGAGTCAGAGTCAGACGTGAGAAGATAAACTGAGAAAGGAAATGTCCGTGCTGCTCTCGGGTCTGAGTTCCCACCCTGTGAAAGAGGGAGTCTGGCCATCAAATCAGGCAGTGCAATCATTGATTTATGTGTCACTATCAAGTGATGCTGGGGCGGCCATCCCTCTTTTCATCTGTTCCAGAGGTTCGGTTTTCCTGCACACAAAGCAAACAAACACAAAAATGCAAGCTACCCTGCCTTGGGGATGTAATCGCTTTGTGTGACTTTTTAAAGAGAGCTGTAACTTCAGGTTCTCATCCATTTTAGGTGATTGGTAATTTAATGTGCTTTTGGGTCACGCAGACAGAAGAGTTTACCGAGTGTCATGGGGTTTCTTATCCATATTGAGTTTCTTGATGGGAGTAGTATAATGGGGAAGCCTACGGCAAGCGTCCACAGCCTTTTCTGGAATCAAACTTGATTTAATTGCTTTGCCTTCTGTTTTTTATTTTTTGACAAGAAAGTTTATCACTACTCACCACATCAAATAAAGAGTGCCAAACTGCTAGCGAAGTTACTTTAAAGTTAAATAAAACTGAGACTATTTATGTTTTTAATGCACACTACTGGTCTCATCATGAATCATTTATTGGCACCTTAGTCAAAGTAAATCTTTGATATGTAAAACATATCTTTAGAATTTCTGCAAGCAGCAGGCTAAATTAATAGCAGGCATAATTGATTTTTGGCAAAATGACCTTTAAATAAAAATGATCTGTGAATCTCATTCCCCAAAATAAACAAAAGCCATTAAAAAAAATCTAATCTTCCCAACACAGCGCTGCTATACAGTACAAAAGTATAATTGTGAATTTGATGTTTCTTTTATACAACAAAATAAAAAAAAATAAAAAAATAAAAAAAATAAGTTAACGTTGAACTACTTTCATTTTTTTCTTTCCAAACAAAGCCAAAAGGAGGAGCACCTTTTCAAGAATGAATCAGTGTTTCAAGGAATCGGTTAAACAAATGATTCAATAATACAGACCAACCCTATCTCACAACCAATTTATACATATTTTACAGGGTGGCTAATTTGTACGACCTCACTCATACGATTTTGCATGATTTCTGTGAGGGCTAGGTTTAGGGGCGAGGTTCGAGGTGGTCATTCATGTGAATTCCTACGATTTGCCACCTCATAAAATATGTACATTTCTTTCACAAAACAAATTCGGAATACAAATTTGTTCGAGTTAGCCATTTACAAAAATACGTATGCATTGCCATGAGATAGGGTTGGATAAACACTTGTTTAATTCCTGAATTGTTCATTTAATCAGTCAGATAAATGACTGATTCAATGATTCACACTCAAATTATCTTGAGCATTCTCAAGAATGAATCTGTCCTATAGACTGCCAAGTAAAATACATTGTCAGGGTCCAGAAAGGTAGACGACTTGTTGAATAAAGTCGTTATTTCTGTGTTCTTCTTGTACAAAAAGTATTCTTTTGACTTCATAACGTTACAGTTGAACCACTGTACTATTCTGATGATGCTTTTCATACTTTCCTGGACCTTACAGTGTATTTTACTTGGCAGTCTATGGAACAGTCACAAGCCTCCTGGTTTTCATCCAAAATATCTTAAATTATGTTCTGAAGATAAACTAAGCTTTTACAGGTTTGGAACGACATGGGGTAAGTGATTAATGACAACATTTTCATTTTGGGCTGGAGTATCTCTTTAAGGCACAAGAAGTGGACTATCAGTCAAAATATGATTTAAAAAAAATTAAAGTGACTTGAGGGCTTCCAGCTATGGCTAATCAAGCCATGTGGTCAGAAATATGGTAGATTAAAAATGCATTGAATAGAATGTAAATGCATTCATTGGATTGTAAAATTATGCTAATATGGAAATAACAGCTGCTGATTTAATAATTCATGGCTTATGCCCCTTCAGAGAAGGCAGAGACACAAGATCAAGTGAAGGCACATAGGACAAGAAAGAGATTCAACTCTCTGTGGATGGAAATGAAAGAAATGGCCCAGGCATTAACCTGAGTACAGAACATTGTCTGTGGATTAAAAAAAGAGAGAGATTAAATAAAAGATTGAGAGACTTTTTAAGTTCTGAAAATATCTGTATTTCATTTCATCCCTAAAAAGTTCCCAGAAAGGATGGTGACATGCATTATAAAGACCAGTTAAAATATGCATTATAAAGACCAGTTAAAATATGCATTGGTAGAATCTTTTTTTTCTTACAGAATTTCATTTGGCTGGTGCGTTTCAACAAGGTCATTGCCCTGTGCACCTGTAGACTGTTGGAAACTCTCATAATGTACTATGTGTGTCAATTACAAGAGCATTCTCCTTTTGACTCTCATTTCAAGGTTAGGCCTATCATTAACTAAAACTAATCTTATTAAACCAGTTTTGTTAATTGAAATAATGGTAAAATAACATATAACTAGATAAAGCTTGTCAAGACAAACTATGTTGGATTAGAAAAGCCTGTACAGACGTTTAAAGTAGATTTAATGACTTTAAGTGTGAATCAACGTATTGTTCAAATGAACAAAGAGCTGAGAATATGCGTATTTTTGTGTCTTTAGCTGAGCTAAACACTTAGTGACACAATATGACTGATGAAATGCTAGCACGCTGAGACCAGCAGAAATGTCAAGCTGAAAGAAATCTGCCCCAAACGCTTGGAACAGCTACCACCCATGGAGTTCTTACATCAGGTTCATTCTCAGATGATTTACACTCCCTGGTTTCTGGAAAAAAACATTGTGCTACATATTGACAGCTTTATGGCTCCAATGCTATTGTTTATTTTCCTCCATACCTTTCCTTCTTTAACCTCTTAATTTCCCTTACTGTACTAATGCCTCTCATACGAACTTCACTGAGCACTCGGCATGTGTTTTCATAAAGTATCTCATGCTAGCTGCGATGCTCCGGGATCAGGTATCATCGGCCTGTCACTACTAATCTCAGACACCATTTAACAAAAATCTAAAGTGAGCCAGGAACAGCTGGTGTTTTAAAAGGCTTTGTGAATATGGGGCATTGTGATTACAGAAAACCAAGAAATCAGCGAGGGGCGGGATTTAGCTGCCTGCTGGCTGGCGGCAGGCCAGTGGTGAGAGTAATAAGGAGCTGCGAGGTGGTGTAAGATAGCCAAGGTGGGAGGGAGCTAGACAGACAGTAGACAGATAGACAGTTGAGTGTGACGCTGGAGGGGTGAACCGTGGGGACTAAAATTGTAACAAGTGAGATGGGACATGCTGGAGTTGGTTTTGATGGGTTTGACTTTTGTGTATTCTACTCTATTAGCTTTAGGGTTAACTGTATGCTAGGGTAGTCCTGAAAGATAACTTTTAGCAGCTTCAGAAATGGAAGAATGGTGCAAAATATTTATTTTATTTTATTTTAGTTTTATTTGACAGGGACAATGCACATAAATAATACATAAATATAACATGTGCCAGAATTAGCCAGAAGGCTATTTCCATCTGCAGTCCCTGGACTGATGGTAAAATTTTCATCCTAAAAATATAAAACAATTAATCAATCCCTAATAAATACATTCTCCAAAATACATATAAAACAATTATAAACACTATACCTATAATACAATAATATTATATATTGTCACTAAAGACAGAATAACATAATTTAAAAAATCAATCATAATTTATCCAACTTCCAGCCATAAAGCCTAATAAAATAAAATATTACTTCTTTTCTTACATCCTCTCTTGCCCCTCACAGCCCTTTAAGAGCCCAGTTTGAATATTTTTGAACAAAAGCTTTTTTTTCCAATAATATGCGTTTCCAGACATTCCGTAAATGCTGTTTCTCCAACACTCAAACATCTTTCAAACAAATACTGTATTCCTAGAAAATAACAGTAATCTATTGCAATCGCATCTATGTCTGTAACAACATCTAAGAACGACTTAAAATCTTAGATAAAAGACTAAATGCAGCACTGACCAGACCAAAACAGCATCTAGCAATTATGAATCTACTCAATAGCTCACTAAGTGATCGAGGAAGCCAGCCGTATTGAACAGAGGTCTGGGAAATCACTCCAGCAGCATCCCGCTCAGCCCACAAACTCAGATTCGCAGTCTTCTATTCAGTCTGTTGGCCTTTAATTAACTATTGATTGGCACGGGGTACTGAGAAACCTCCACTAATAAAACTATAGCCACTACAGGTCAGAGTGGTGTTTAAACTTTTATGACAGAATGAAGTTCTGACCTCGTGTTGGAAAGTTTTATCCATCCACATATATCAGAATAGCATATTTTCACGTATGTAGACATTAGGAAGGGGGAATAAGGTGTGAAAAGTTCTGTGCTGTACTACAAAGTATTTTTATTTTATCTCTCTGCTAAAGAGAGCAGCTGGAAAGGAAGTGTAGGTCTAGGGTACATCAACACAGTGTGGCACCTCGATCAGCATCAAACGAACAGCCCACTGGTTCCTGTTTTGGAGCCAATATTTACTCAAGAATTAATCCTCTTTTAAAAATTCAGCATTGGCATAAAGATGGCAGCTTTGAACACTGCTAGGCCCTTCAGACGGATTACCTGCCTAACTGACAGGATATTTCACAGACGTAGCAGTTACCCTTACCGCAGTATGATTGCAGTATTACGACTATCTAGGCAGTAGAACATGCAGTTTTGTGCAGTACAAAGATTCTGCACTGCACAGTGAAGAACTGTACTGTAATAAAACACTTCTGTAGTATGTAAAGTGGAAGTGAAGCAGTCAGTCAAGTTTACATTATTTAGTAAAGTGATTTTTTTAAAAAAGCTCACCACCATCTTGTAGTACCACTGTGAGTGATGTCACGGGGTTGGTTTGCTCCGTTGGCCACTGAAGTAATATATAAGCATTTCTTTACTTTTTGAAGTGTTTGTTATATATTTTTTTAAATAAAGTGGTAATCGGTTTACTAAACAGTGTAAACTTGACTCACCGTTTCACTTCCACTTTAAAGTGGTAGCTCACCTTAAAATCTATATTGTAGATTCAAAAGACCTTGGATTACATGAGGACATTAACTTCATAATATCCACAGCTGTTTTGAGAGTTTACTTCACAAATTTTTCACCATTTTGTTTGATAAAAACTGAAACCACAAAACAGATATTGCATGATGGGGGGGGGGGGGGGGGGTTATATATATATATATATATATATATATATATATATATATATATATATATATATATATAATGATAATATATATTTCGCCATATCAGCCTGACCTATTTTTACTGCATAGTCCCACTAAAATATAAAGCAAAAACTTCTAAATTGATAATTGATAATAATATCCAGATAACGAACAAAAGATTGACTCATTCTCGAGTCAAGAACCGATTGTATCGGTTTTCGGAACACCAGTAGTCCTTTTGGACAGTTCAATTCAATAAACCGGTTTAAGAAAACGGTTCACCGGTTCTTTTGCACTCGAAACACTTCTCTTTTGTTCGTTATCTGGCTCGGCTCGGTATTCATCTTCAGTTCTCTCTTCACAGCAGTTCTGTCAATGTACTGTTTGAGTAAATGAATTACTCCAGGATATTTGTTTGTTTAAACTCAGAGGGAGTGTCAGCCACATTAAAAAAAGTTAACAGCTTAAGTCATTTGCGGATTAATGCGTATTGGAGACGCGAACCTTTTTAAATTATTCAGTTCGATTTGATGAACTGGTTCAAGATCCGGTTACATCAAATGATTCGTTCGCGAACCGGATATCATACACTGCAGAGTTTTGAAATCTCACAACAGACCCAGAAGAAAAGTGAATGATGAATAAAGTCATATTTTTTTGCTATTTTGGACCAAAATGTATTTTCGATGCTTCAAAAAATTCTAACTGACCCTCTGATGTCACATGGACTACTATGATGATGTTTTATTACCTTTCTGGACATGGACAGTATACCGTTCACACAGTTTCAATGGAGGGACTGAGAGCTCTCGGACTAAAACTAAAATATCTTAAACTGTGTTCCGAAGATAAATGGAGGTCTCACGGGTTTGGAACAACATGAGGGTGAGTTATTAATGACATAATTTTGATTATTGGGTGAACTAACCCTTTAAGTAAAGTAAAACTGTAGGCCCCTGTAGCAGTACAAGTACAGTTCGCGGTATATTATCTCATATTAACTATACACTTTAATGCAATACAAGTTAAACTCAACCCAAAACAGCTGCAGTTTAGTCCAGTAGTGCAACATTTATTTGTATATGACATCTACGGCAAAATGGGTGTAGTTACTGTGCAACTGCAGCTGTTGGCATGGTAACGGTGGCAGTTTTCATATTGTACTGAACTGCGGTTATGCTATAATATAAGACTGTTTGTCTGTGTGGTCATATTAATATTGTGCATACATTCTCTAGTATTTCAAATTCTGTGAGCTGCTGGTGCAGTTCTTGAGAATAGATGCAGCACTGTACGGATGCAGGAACCTGGAGATCTAAACACAGTATGAACCACTTTAGTACAACTGTGATAATTTGGATGCAGATATGCGATTTTTAGTGTTGCTATTACTGCATACAGTTCTCTACATTTGTAGAATTCAATAACTGCTGTTATTTTTGCATTTGCCGTGATGGACAAGGAATTCAAGGGCTGATGGGAGATTTACTGATGGAAAAGATGAAAAAATAAAAATAATCACCCCTGATGCTCAAGGAAACTGTGGCTATTATCACCAGTCTGGCAGGGATATTAAAAACACCCACATGTGCTCCCTAATAAGACTTTAATGGGCCTATTAAACATTGCACATTATGTTTATAAATGATGCTTTATTTAAATCTACATCTTTGATGAGTTAATTAATTGGAAACGACTTGTAAACATGTCATCTATTCAGTGCAAAAAAAGTATAATAAAATATGTCTCAGACATTCACACACATTGACTTTACTTCATTTGGAATGCCTAGCTTTTCAAATATTCACTCTTTTAGGTCCTTTGGAATCTAGCAATTCAATATCTTTACTTTAATGAATCCCTGATTGGACTGCGAGCACCAATAAATTACTTTATTTTAACTTTAATAAATGCTATTAAGGGAGCAAAAGGGAATAACAAGAAAGAAAAATACAATCAATATCCAGCGTGTAGCAAAACAGCCGTGCAGTTACATCCGAATCATGCTGGATAGCTGTCTGAGTTGGCATGGTAAATTTGGAACAGATCCATATGAATATACTCATTGAATATGGACACAGTCATTTCATTATCCAGATGTCATTGGGGGACGTTCGTTCTGTCATGTGTACTTGAAAATATTAATTTCTCTTCGCTTACGCAACAGCCAAACTTTCTCCTCTTTTCTTCCAATTAGCCTCATGTTCTGTGCCAGCAGTTAACAAGTGCAATGCTGCGATGTCATTGAATCGGGGGGTATTAGCTCAATTAAGCGCTTTAAAGTCTGCCAGAATATAATATTAGCTATTTTTGGAGGGATTGTTAGAAATTCTGCAAGGCCAGAAATGAAAGAATATGACATATATCCCAAATTAAGTCTGAATTAAAGTCCAGCAGACAGACAGTGGGACAACTACTGACACTGGAAATTAACTGGTCAAAACCCTTTTAAAATGCCAAATAGAAGTGAACTCTTCAGCAGAAAATTACTGCCCATAGGGAACTCTAATTGCCCCTTGGGTAAAACAGCACTGTATAGCTCAAAAAATGGACAAAATAAAATAACTAAATTGCTTGTGAAATCTATCAAATTAAATATGCACTTTTTTGGAATAAAGTAGTAATTTTCCTATGGAACATTTCAGTGGAAAAACTCCATACAGTACGTCATTTATAAACAAAAACACTGTAAAGACTGTAATAATGTGCAACCACCATGACACCAAAATCGAAGCAATTATTCACATTACATTATTGCTCTATATTACTCTTGGGATGTTTTTCAAGTTTATCAAATAATGTAATAATAAAAGTTACGAACTGCAGCTTTAAATAAAGTAGCCTACTTTCAAGACATGGAACCTTATAAAACAGGTTCTCCTATTATTACAAGCTGGCTGAAGAACCATAATTTGATATGGTTTAGGTCAATTTTCTTGATAGTCTCAGTACAACAATTAGCATTCTTGGCAAAGTTTATAACTTAAGTTGTCAGATCTTAACTCCACTGAAAAAACGTGTTAGACACTAAATTAGCATCACATTCCACATGTATTGCAGACGCTGTGAGCTTTTTCTGATGTTTTTTCTTTTCTTTTTTCTTTTGAATTAGACATTTATGTAGAAGACTTTCTTGGAGTTGGTTCTTTTTTTTGTTTTTTGTTCCAAGACGCACTTAAAAGTACTTCAGTCAACTCCACACTGCCGATTGTGTGGTGAGTGTTTTAATGCGGGGAGGCCAACACGCAGCTGTGAGCATCTGTCTTTCTCTCTCTCATACATCACAGATCAGCTCGCTTCTACACTTGGATGCTTTAAATAGTGACAGCGGAGAGATAGAGAAGAGCCCGATCCTTGTCTAGGACTTCACAATAAACCATCAGTCATTTGCAAGACCTAAAGGCAAATTAACACGTTATAGCCTTGCTAACATCATTGGACTTTTGTATTAGCTGTTAATTATTATTTAATTGTTCACTGCAGCAATAATTACCCTTCTAAAAAAAAGCTTAAGCTGGTCTTTCAGCCTGGCTGAGCTGATCTGTTGCCAAGTAAAAAGGGGTTTGGGAATTGTTTAGCTGGTTAGGTTAAGTGGCAAACCAGTTGAACACCTTTTTGGCCAGGATGGGAGACCAACTATCAGAAAACAAGTTTAAACTGTTTTCTTCTTGAAAAATGTGTTTTACTTTTTGTTCTAAACCAAACACTCATAAAACGTTTTTATGCTGCTAGTAAGTACACTAGCTCCATTTCAGGTACTTTATTCTTATACCACAGCTAGTTTACTGTTTGCTAAATTGTACAAAATGCTTTCAGCATAGGATTCTGAGACTTTTTGGCCTGGTATACAGTCAACAGTTTAAAAGCAACAGCTTAACAAGCATGAACAAAACAAAGTTTCTTTCATCACCAGCCTGCTAATAATTGAAGAGTTTCAATACTGTGTTTTTTGCTTAAGGTTAGTTGGGTCACATCCAACACCTAATGGGTTACAACTGAATTCACGCTTCCTGTGTGCAAGGCTATCACTGTATCAACCAAGCTTTTATTCACTTTTAACTTAAAATGTATCACTATATCACTTTTTTACTGTATTTTTATTCAAATAAATACAACCTAGGTAAGATGCTTCTACTAAAAAAAACATCAAAAAAAAATTTTAATGGTGCAGTGTAGCTTTCAGATTAAACATGACTATGTAACACTTCACGGATAATCATGATTCTCAAATCCATCATATTTGTGTCAGTGTACAATAAATGTACATTTTTTGGGTGAACTATTCCTTTAGCACTTTATATACACATACAGAGCAGGCGGTATTACATGGACTTGAATGATTGGCAGACAGGTGGGAGCAGCAACAATGGCACACAGAGTTTATTACAATAAATGACAAAAGGCAAGATGTTGTTAGAGTGCTGCAATAACTTAAAACCACGGGGGATCGTAACCGATTCTAAAACATTCTGCATTTGATTTTCCACTCGCCAAATAAGCATGATTTGTGAATGCCTGCAGACATAGTATACCTTTTCTTTATGGCTCAGATTCACAAGCTGAGAATTGCAAGCAAAATCCAAAACACAGCCCATAAATCACCAAAAATGGAACATGGTCTGTTATTTTTTCTCTCTAAAGGCAATGTCCTCTATATGCACAACAGAAAGAACAGACAAAACTTCTCCTTCTGTCTATTTTTTCCCAATCTGTAAATTATAAATGTGACATGGGTGCTTGGAACATTTCGCTTGAAACTAAAATGGCAAAATGGAGTCATCACAAACACCCTTTGGAAGATGATGCAGTAAAAAAGAGATACCTTTTTGCTAAGTTTCAACAGAGAAGAGGATCTGTTTTGGTTCTCTTTTCATAAAAAGCTTCAGTGTGTTGCTGGGGAGAATGCAGAGTCCCCAGAGGTGACAAACAGCCCTTATTACTGCCAATCTACGCCTACCTGCGCCTCAAAGGATGTCAGGATCCAACCTGCCAGCCCTTTGCTCATGATACAGAGAAGATCAAACATGAAGTGTTTAAAAGGAGAGGGAAAAACAGGAAGTTTGGCTGCAGTGTGCGAAGGAGTCTGGAGTTATCCACACACATGGAAATGTGCAGCCCTAATACGAAGGGCTCTGTTGTCTGGGAGACACATTTTACGTCTAAATGAAGACTATTCACCTTTTCATTCAACGCGGAAGTAAGCCTATTTGTGAGCCTACTGGTTCACTGGCTGCTATAGGTAAATAACGAAGAGAATAACAACATGCAGGAAACGGTAAAACTGTTTGCACTACAAACCAGTGTACTCATAATTAAGATAATACATTTAAATATCAAGATAAGACACACCAAATTTTTTATATCTAGCAGAACTGTTTTGTTCAGCTAGAAAAAGAAATGGTGGATAGAATACCCAAGATGTGTCACTCACATAGTTTTGAATGGGGAAAATGCAATGCTCGATAGAGCTGCTCAATCGCAGGAAGCCCCGCCTTCTGAAAGAAAGAGCCAAACGCTAATCAGTAAAGTCAGTGTGTCTCTGCAGCTGCCGTTAGAAGCGTCCCGGTAGCTATAGCAACAGCCAGCGTTCTGAGACGTGTGCTCCGGGCTGCACATGCACACTGGCTGATCTAGCATGAAAAACAAGCTTTTTATAACGCTATTTGAGCAAGAGTAACAACATTTATGACACATTTGTTTTCAGATTTCTTTGGTGACTTCAAATATTAAATTTAATCGGGAGCTTGGTGAGCATAAGAGGCTTCTTTCAGAAACAAAGAAAAAATAATCTTTTGTACGGTAGTATATTTTACATCTGTGTGTATTACAGAGAGATAGAGAATGATTTTTTACTTTTTCTTTATAAGTTTAAACCATCAACACACTCTCATAAAAAAAGGTACAAAAGCTGTCACTGGGGCAGTAACCCTTTAAAATGTACTACTATTTAGGTAACAATGTGTACTTTTAAGGTACCAATGTGCACCTTTTAGGAGTAAAATTTATTTAAAAAGTGTACCTTTTGAAAAGGTAAAGCCACAGTGATGGCTTTGTAAAAAAATTCTGAGAGTGTACTAACGCATAATAAAAGTTGGCATCAGCTATTCATCATTAACGTAATATTAAAACACGCACATGAGGAACGCAACAGGCACCTGTTTTGTAGGATGACCCAAATGGGAACTCGTCTGTGGTTGTCTGTCTCTATCTTTTGGCTCCTATTCATCCTTTTTTCTCTCTTCCCCTTTTTTCGCTCAGTGCAAATTAATTTTCTCAGTGCCGCAATTTGGTGCAGCTATGTTAATTCTGTATAGGTGCACTAAAGTGTCTGATGCCTGGAGGGTGCACCTGCAGCTGAGCCGACTGCAGGTGTCGGATAAAGCATCAAGACAATCTCAAACTCCCCTTGTTTTTAAAGCCCACGTGGAAAAATGCAGGCTCTGAAGTAACTAGCTCGTGACATTTTGGTAATTAGCCTCTTGACATAATTCAAAAGGAAAGCGTTATCTGGTAATATGCTTATGACAGAGGTGAAAAACCCTGAAAGAACATTTGAGTGGGTTCACACTCGTTAATGACGGAGTTAAATATATTAATGACATCACTCAAGTTGAGTCAATTAACACAGCCTCTGAGGTTCGCTCAAACATGTCATTCTTCCCTTTAGAAAAACATACAGGAATTTAAATGCGGTCAATATGTAAGACAGATATTGTGATTCTCTCTGTATCTCTCAAAGTCAGTAATGAGTTTAAATGCCATTAATGTTCTCGACTGCTAACTTCACAGAAGATACAGTCTCTGCCACTCTGTTTCAGGCGAAGGCATTATGACTATCATTCCAGGCGAATGCATTATAATCACAGAACAGATCTGATCAGTGTAATTACATTTAACTTTGAGCTATTTCCAAGACACATTTGCACTAATGTAAGAAAAGTATGCAAGTGGATCTGTAAGTCCATTTGGATAATGTTCCCCATGTCTAAAAACTCGCTTACATATGTCCATCTTAAAAGCTTCAATGCTCATTTGGGCTCATTGGTTTTTAAGATTATCTCAAGCAATTTCTCCAATTACAAACCTTGTCTATATGATAGCCTGCGAGATAACTTTACTATAGTGATGTATTGTATGTCAGTCAGCTAAATTCACAACAGCCCGCAATATAATCACTGAAAACCAAATCCTTAAGCTTACAAGGCACAAAAACACAAACATAACAGATATGTCCAGTCAAAACATTAGTTGATTGGCCAACCCAAAAGCTAACCTAATTGATTTGAGTATTAATACATGTTAATGTTTTGCTCTAAAATATAAATTACATACAGTCATACCTCAAATGTGAGTTCTGAAACCAATGTGTCCTTTAAAAAGGAAATCATTAGTAGTTTGCAAACAACAATTGTTGCAGCCCTTTAATGGCTTCCACTTGTAGAACATAGTGGTTTAAAAATAAACTTTTCACGTATGGATGTGTGTTGTTTATGTTGTAGGCAATTACTTTTCCATGTAATATTAAACCTGTTTCTTGAAAAAGTGTTTTATGACCGCAAACTAAAGAGATTTATTCACCTTTAGGGATGCTGGAACAAGTGGCAATTAGAAAAATGTTTCATGTTTTCATGATTTCTGATAATACGCTTCTACGCGTGGGCTGTGTTTGGAAACGAAATGATAGGAAATAATAATACACATTGAAGTTACTGAGCAGGATAATGGGGTTTATCTCTAGCACATGCAATTGCACAGGTTATTCGATAGTGTATTCTGTGTTGCCCACAGTAAATAATAGCTCTTGTATGCACCACTTGCTGGCCCCTCAGAGCCACTTTGCACACATAATTATGGAATCATGCTCATCTTGCCAGCTGAAAGCCTGAGATGGATGTGACAATTGGAGGTATTCAGGCTTTTGATAACCGCACCATAATCACCCATCCGATTCTTACCCAGCTCCTCCGTTTCGATAAACATCAATCCCAACCATACAGCCAGGACAAACAATCAGGGACTTTCCTCAGATCAAAACGCAGCACAAAGCCACAACACAATAATGTGACATTTCGAGTCTAAAAACAGAACCTGACCCTAATCTATTAAACATTTGGAATTAATGGTTTCAAAATGGACCTAATTAATTCACAGAAAGATCTATATTGCAATTTCTTTGAGGCATGAAATTCATGGTCCATTGAATTTAATAGATGTAAATGATGGATTATAATTTGCAGTAATCCATTACCAAGTGATTACCATATTTCTTCAACAATTTGCAGTGAGCCACATTGTTTCTCAGTAAGTTTTCTCTGTGCTCGAGTGAAATCACAACCAATTATATACGGAACAATCAAAAGATTTCAAACCAGAATAACACCTTGACTTTTGCTCCAAGCGCTCTAATGTTTCTAGATGGAGGCTAACAGTAATGAACACTCAGATGAGGTTTTTCTCCTAGCTTTACGTTATGACACAAAAAGAGGTCAGTTTCTTGGACACAGATTAAGTGTCCAAAAAGCAGGGTTAAACTGCTTTTGTCACTGGTGGCTTTTCTTTGAAAATCCTTTATAGTCTTGTACTGGGCTTAAATTGTACCATTGAAATCAATCCAATAGGAAATAAAGAGCAGCAGTCCAGAGTACATCTAAAGAATGAAAAAAATACTTATGTGAGGGCATCCGTACACAAAACAGAGGAAGATCACCAGCAGAGAGAGAGAGAGAGAGAGATACAGATAGATAGATAGACAGATAGACAGATAGATAGATAGATAGATAGATAGATAGATAGATAGATAGATAGATAGATAGATAGATAGATGATAGATAGATAGATAGACAGACAGACAAACAGATACATAGACAGACAGACAGACGGATAGATAGATAGATAGATAGATAGATAGATAGATAGATAGATAGATAGATAGATAGATAGATAGATAGATAGATAGATAGATAGATAGATGTTGTTCTGAAGTCCGCTCGCACAGCATTTATTTGATTAAGAATAGAGTAAAAAACAGTAATACTGGTACATATTATTACAATTTAAAATAACTGTTTTCTACATTAATCTTTAAATAAATTAATTTATTCCCATGTCAGCAGTCATTACTCGAGTCTTCATTGTCACATAATCTTTCAGAAATTACTTCATGTTGAAAACCATTCATTTGCTTAATAATAATACAAAAATAAGTTTATTGAAAAAAAATAATAAAAATGACTATAAAAACAAAACAAGGAAATTATTGGATATAATTTAACTGACTAACTGACAGCTATAAATACCAACTCAGACTTTTGAGGAAAAAATGAGGGCATATGGTGCGAAACATTACTGATCTGTTTATCTTATTCATCCCATTCTAACTGATGCATCCAAGGCTATCAACAAATCATTCTCACAGTTTCAACAAAACCTCATCTGTGTCAGCCAGCCAGATAACTTACTGATTTGCAAAATTAGCAAAAATATTCAATAATAAATGTTTCAGCTTGCACAGCATGAAAATCTTTATAAAATCAACACAGGTACAAAAGAGATGTAGTGACAACACAACATTGATTAACAAGTACGAAACACACTCACAATGGCTTCAGGACTGTCAGAACGTCCTTATTGTTCACCCCTTACCAGACAAGTCAGAAGAAAATCACCCTCTCAGCAGAAAGGATCACATCTATCACACATATCTGATAATATGCAACAACAAATATCTTTGGAACTTCACTGATGCACATCATTGTACTTTTCTTTGTCTTAAACTAGCAAGCTACAAAAGGCCAATTGAGGCCTTTCAAGGTACAATCAAGCATGAAGCTCTTACAATAAATATTTATCTAAATAATATTCATATAAATGTTACAGTTTCACTTAAAAAAAAGGTTATCCATTGAACGTGAATTAACCATTAAAACCAATTGCTCTAAATTGCCACCTTTGTCACAAAACACTTCTAATATCTCTTTTAATACCTAATCAAACAGTCTAGTGTGCTCAATCCATTTCCTATGACCATCACTAATAACTGTTTGAATCATGTACACTGGCAGGTATAATTACAGAGTACTCGTTACACACTGTGAATAGCGTGATTCCTTTGATTATAAAATATACCATTTCATTCTCAATAGGCTTCCGTGGGCTTCTCCCTCCAATGGAAAATGCTGTGGGCTTTCAATTCAAACACACATACGGGCCAGGCGATGACATCAACACACAAGAGACTAAACTCAGACAATCTGCATAAACATTTATTTTCTTGTCTAAAGCTCACCTTCGTCAAACCTTTAAGAACTACAAGGTTTCCCTACCATGCCAAATGAGTCAATATAACAATCAATCTAGTGTTTAACTGACATTTCCTGTACAGAAAAACGTAAAGGCTACCTGTATGAAGCTCCATCAGTCTCTGTTTTGTCCTCGTCAAAGGGAAGTAAACAGGTCCTAGTATGAGAAAAATGAGAAAACACATCAGTGGTGCAGATTAGTATTCCACAGGTACAAATGCCAAGGAGTGAGACTCGCATAAAAGAGAAATCTGAAGTATAGTTTCACAAACAAATAAATAATAAAAAACTTTGTATGAAAAATACAGGTGCTGTCTGGATAGTTTTAGATCACAATTTCTTATCTCAAACTGAATTCCCAAATGAAATAAAATATTCTATGGCAAAAGAAGTGAAAACTGAATGTCTAAATCATTCATTCAAGTACTCAGTTCAGTTGCTGATATCACAAACATAAAATGTGACCCTGGACCACAAAACCAGTCTTAAGTTGCTGGGATATATTTGTTGCAATAGCCAAAAATACTTTGTATGGGTCAAAATGATAGATTTTTCTTTTATGCCAAAAATCATTATGATATTAAGTAAAGATCAGGTTTCATGAAGACATTTTGTACATTTCCTACTGTAAATATATTAAAACTAAAATTTTTATTAGTAATATGCATTGCTAAAAACTTCATTTGGACAAATTGAAAGGCAGTTTTTTGCACCCTCGGATTCCAGATTTTCAAATAGTTGTATCCCGGCCTAATATTGTCCAATCCTAACAAACCATACATCAATTGACAGCTTATGGCCTAGCAACAAGACAAACACAGCAACAATATTACAGTAATATTAGCCCACTAAGGTATACTGAGGTGATTTTCAATATAATCAATTACTGGTCTCATATCCATGGAAGACAGTGAATATTATTAACCAATCAGAAATGTATTTCTAAATGAACATTTGCTAGACAGACAGACAGATAGATAGATGGTATTTTGTTATATTAATCTAGGAAAGTCTTTGACAGCTACTCATACAGTTTTGACACAAAGCATGCTGAGAAGCCAAACTCCTTATATCTTTAAAACTGCAGGATATAAATAAAAAATGCTGCCAGTCTTGGTTTGAAAATGGCGCTGGACTTGCAAAGGCCAGACAGATAATTAGTCTTCCATTCGTTATGCCTGAAGGACAGATAAGGGGTCCTTTTGTAATGTCCCATATTACACTTCAGTTGTTAAAACTAACTCCAAGGAAATAAATTCCAACTCATATCCAGTAGCTTCAGCTGTCTCTCGGTGATAAAGCTACAGCGGTTTTTGCACAAACAAACGCTGAATAAATGTTTTCCTTATTCGATAATGAAAATGTCTGAGACAGGTGAACCTCAAGTAAACATGCTGAACATATTGAGCACGCGGTGACACGATTTCGAACCGATCTAATCAGTCATATTTTCGCAGTTGTATTCGTTGGCTTAAGACTTTGTTGATTTGTGCGTGTGCAGGAGATGATAGATGAGTATAGCTAAACGCATTTTCAGCCCTGTGGTCTACTCCCCATCGAAAATGAAGTCTATTTTGAACGCGCGCACGTTCACAGTTGTGGTTGGACATGAAACAGCCAAACCCGATCGAGTGCTGAATTGGACTGACAGTTGAAAGAAAAAAATCCGGCTCTAGTGAAGAATCTAGATCACACAAAATCTGACACGTGTCTTGGGTACACATCACACCTTTCTCCGTTCAAAGTGGACTCCTGGTGGTCGAATCTTTTTCCACGACCATGAAAATACTCCTTGTTGTCTTTACTTGCATGATATGTCCACGCTTGTTCATACGATATATAGAGTAGACTCTATATTTGTGACTCAAAGATGTAACAATCCAAATAAGTGGAATAAGTTACTTAACAGATACTAAATCAACCTATATTATTAACCAAGGGGAGGCGCTGTTTCTTTAGTTTAAGATCAAATTGGTGTCCTGAGGAGGTGTGTACAGTAATACCTGGAGAAAAGGTGTTCGCGTTCCCGCTCAGTGACTGGCTCAAGGTCATTGGACTTCTTCTACTATGTAAATGTCACGTGACTGATGCTTTAAAGAACTGTAAATCATAAAATGTACAGTCTACTCGACCTCTCTCTCTCTCTCTCTCTCTCTCTCTCTCTCTCTCTCTCGTGGAAAACACGGGAAAATAAAGGTTTACAGGCTAAAGACTGAATTTGCCTATTATATGTTAACAAATAATTAATGTTTCTTTTGTGAAGTATGGTGTGTTAATGGAGTGTTATGTATGTTACATGATGACCAGCTTGTTTTAAATTTATAAACAAATAAAGGTATTGTTAAACCTCTCTCTCTCTCTCTATTTCAAGTGGATCAAAACCTTTAATCATAGTTGTCCTAAAACCGTTCACATATATGATTATGAATATAGTAAATACCTAATCTGGTTTTCATGGACAATTGTGATTATTATATATATTATATAATATTAGAGAATATTATATAATATCAGAACTTAAAAACAGAATTATTCTGCCAGAATAGACGACTAATTTATTGCCAGATGGTGTAGTAGCGTCATCTACCAGCAGGGCAGGGGCCATGCTAACTAGCTAAACCTTGACCCCCTTGATGTCACATAATATTTCACACTGAGGCCAAACATGTGGCTTCAGCTGTCAAACTGATCTATTAATAATAATACACTTAGCTAAGTTGTAGCTGTAATAAAGATTAAGCTAAAATATAGTTGGACTTATTAGCTTTCCGATCATATGGTTTGTTAATTGGTTTCAGGGGTCTTGTAAAGTCTAATTATATTAAAATTTACATGTTCTTACCTGAAGGGTCTTGTAAGGTCCTTCATCAGTTCCAGTAAATGAATATTAAGAATTAGTCTTCATTAAAAACAAAAAACAGATAGCTCTTATGACCATTAAACACAGCTAATTAATGTTAATGCCCTAAACATAAGAAGACCTTGAAGTCTTTCCCCTAAGGCCATTCATTTAGGAGGGTCAGGAAGTTATTCATAATGAAACAGCTGTACCAAATTGAAAAGATGAAGACAAAAGATGAATCTTTTACTGCTTTTAGGCTACAAGCCATTTTGTCTCTCTCTTAAGAAAAGCAACACTGTCATTTAAAATGAATGCCACCTGATATACCAATTTGTTAACCTCTTAATTTTGGATTAAAATATAGGACAAAGTATCATTAGCTATGACAACACTAGAGTATTTACATTTTCTTTCTTGTCATTTAAGATGAAAAAACAACAACAACAAATGCAAATGTAATGTTTGAGATTATGTTATTTCTGAAATATAGTAAAAAAAAAAAAAAAAAAAAAAGGCACAATAGAGCACAGGCAATGATACAAATATAACCTTGATATTGGGGTGGTTCATCGCAGCATTTCATTCATATTCAAATTCAAATTCAGTGTGAGTTGGTGTCAGTTTCTTCCTCAAAGCCTCTCTGTCTGGTGACAAGGTGGGAAATAAACTGGGGTGACACTGCTGAACACAGATTTTTATTTGTGAGGTGTTCTGTGTGATTATATGCATTTATAAAACAATTGTGCTCATCAGTTTTCTGAAACACCTCAGATGTGAAGATTTCATCTGCACCAATATTCTGGGCTGCATGACTAAAATAAAAAGATTTTATTTGTTTATAATAAAACTGGTCGAAATTACAGTCATATGTTATCTGTAAATATTATTGTCAGAACATATATGGAAAAGTCATGGCCTAGCGGTTAGAGAGTAAGACTCCTAATCATAAGGTTGTGGGTTTGAGTCTCGGGCCGGCAATATCAAGACTGAGATGCCCTTGAGCAAGGCACTGAACCCCCAAATGATCCCTGGGCACTGTAGCATAAATGGCTGCCCTCTGCTCCGGGTGTGTGTTCACGGTGTGTGTGTGTGTGCACTTTGGGTGGGTTAAGTGCAGAGCACAAATTCTGAGTATGTATATACTCAGAATTATATATATTATTACAACCAAAAATTCAATTTTAATATATTTTAAAATACCTTTAATTCCTTTGATGGCAAATCAAAATTTTCAGCATTATTCCAGTTTTCAATGTCACTCCATCCTTTAAAAATTATTCTGATGCTGATTCGATGCTCAAGAAACAAGTATTATCAACAGTTGTGCTGCTTAATATTTTTGTGGAAACTAGCATCCCATAACTAATGTTTAACAGAACAGCATTTATATGAAATATAAATAATTTGTAACATTATAAATGTAATTTTCTGTCACTTAAATTGTTTAATTTGTCCTAGCAGAATAAAAGCATTTTTATCAAATAAAATAAAAATAGCTGACTGACCCCAAACTTTAGTAGCGTACTGTAGTGCATATACAGTATTAAAAAGTCCTGTGTGTGTGTCTGGATACAGAAAGGTTTTAAATGACTCCCTGAACCAGTTCGCAAGAAGTGATTCGCTAGAATTAATCGGACTTTCCATCGATACTGACAGCAGCATATCAAATGTTACAACAGCGACTGGGCTTCACCCGAAGAAGGCGTGTCGCTGGAGGCGGACCGGGGGCGGGGCTTGCTTCCCAACTCTCCAGCGCGAATTCCCACTCTCTCCACTGTTCGTCCAGACTTCACCTGCGAACTACGCACAGAGCAACCGCCTGATCTTTTCAGCACACTCAACCAGAGAGTTCCCTCGATACTATCAAACAACTTTCGACGTACATATCTCTCTTGAAAATCTCTTCGGACTGTATAAAGGAGATCCGGGGTTTTCTATAACTAAGGATGCAATCGGTTGTCTGCCTTATCGGTGCCTTCATAGCAGCCGCTGTGTTTCGTCCAGGTATGTCATTTAATTCACAATGAAAATATTGTAATCTCATTCTTTCATGTAACATCGCTGGCGTAATCCGAGTGGATTGTTGAACAGGTTCGTTCCTATAGTGACCATTCGACTGTTTTACTTCCTTACATCTATGAACATCAACAAGTTTTTATGAAAGCCGTTGTAGTTCGTTGGCAATCATTGCCAGGTCATGTGTTGCACTTTTAATTTCTCCCACGTTAAGAACAAGAGGTCAACTGTCTACCTGACGAAGATGAAACCATCTGTGCCCGCCTCGGACATTCACATTCATTCATTTTAACACCTGCAATAGGGGACTGCGAAAAAGCTTTCAAACTTGAAGGATTTTCAGTAAGAAAAGTGAATAAGAAGTGTTTAAACTTTTAGTGTGGACGGGTGACAGTATTAATGTTGTTGATGCTACGTTTTTCTGTTTCGCTTCAGCCACAATCACATGCAGAATCATACAGCAGTGACCTCACACTTGCGCGTTTCTGAAACCCGTATTGTATGCGTCAGTCCCAATAGAAACTAAAAGAGACAGCTAAGCTAAATAATAATAATATTTACAATTAAGTCATGTCATCATTTACTCACTCGCATATTGTTGTTAAGAACGTGCGTGGCTTTTTTTTTTCTTACGAAGAACACAAAGGGAACGTTTTATATAGGCTATATATATATCCTGATCTTCTGAAGTCATACAATAGGTTTGTATGAGAAACAAACGAAAAACACCGAGAGTGAATGATTAAAATGATTTTGTGAACTGAATCATTAAATTCACAATGCTAGTATACTGTGTAACGCCGATGACTAGAAATATAGCCTTATATTTTGAACTGTATTTATGATAGGCTACTTTTATTGTGATTTGCGTTCTCTTTGAAGCTTGATCGCACAAGTCCCCATTAATTCTAATAGAGTGGGTAAAAAAACAACGAACAGAATATTCTTCATTTACCCTTTGTTTTTCTCAAATGAAAGAAAGTCACACGGGTTTGGTGCTATCCCTTTAGTAAGCGATTGAATTATCTTGCATTCAGGCATGGCTGTTGCCCAGCGTGCGCAGTTTATGTAAAGTTAATCAGTGCTTAAAGTCTATGGGATTTTGAGACGTGCGCGAGCACCGTTGGCCAGTTTTTTCTGAGCGCGCGAGTGCGCTGTGTGTGCGACTGTGCGCATACGGGGAAAGAGAGACAGCGAGCGCGTGCATGCTCACGACAGCTTGCGGAGGTGGAGGGCGGTGTGTTACAAATTCAACCATTTGACTGGTGTGTGATTTTTTTTCACTGTCACATGCTTGTTTGCTCATAAAATTATTTGAGAAGTCCATATTCGTCTTCATAGATTATGCTTAATCTATATAAGGCGGTAAAGTGATTGACAACTTTGAAGTGGCAGTTCATACTTTTTGATTTTTTTTCTTAAATAATGGCCCACTAAATTCTATCTATCTATCTATCTATCTATCTATCTATCTATCTATCTATCTATCTATCTATCTGTCTGTCTGTCTGTCTGTCTGTCTGCCTGCCTGCCTTTTTCAATTTCAAAAGTTCAATACTTTATACTTTGACTATAGGCCTACTATATATATATATATATATATATATATATATATATATATATATATATATATATATATATATATATATATATATGGGTAGAAATACTGTCAACATTTCCTGTTGTGTGGCAAACTATACTACACTGCAGACTATTTCCTGTTGTGTGACACACTATACTACACCGCAGACTATTTTAAAGAATAATTTTCCATGTATAATTGCTCACATTAATTGCAAGGGCACACGTTAATTAAGGTTATTATTATTTTTTGCTTTACAAAATAATTTGGCACACTGCAGGACCATTTCAAATTAAACTAATTGGTATTTAAAATGGCAAAATGATAATTAAAAATTGTAGGAGGAAAAGTGCATATTACTAGACCTGAGATGTACAATTTCTCTTATAAAGCCTTTATGCAAATAAAATAAATGTACATGCTATTTGTCATCTACCCATATACTGTCTAAAAATTAGTTTTTATTATTTTAGGTATGAAACTCTGTGCCATGTACAATACTTAATAGTAATTTAAAAATAAATAAATGTGTTCAGTATAAAATTAGAGAAGCTCTGTCACACAGCAGGAAAATGTTCATCATGTGATATTTTCCAAAATAACGCTTGTTTGTCAGTCCGTTTGCAGAACTTCATTTAATTTTATTGTATGACAAAGAATATGTTGCTGATTATCAATGCACTGGAAATTCATTGCAAAATACAGTTTGAGTTCAGGCTATTGTTGTGGGATTCTGTCTGATTTGACAGAGTGATGGGTGTGGCTTGTTTTGGGAACCCATACCATCCTTCAATATTTCCTAGTGTAGTTTCTAAGTGACAGAACATGACATGTCATGATTTATCCTGAGATGTAAGGCATGTATAGATCTGTTTCCCCCACACAGATATTTCTGTAAGCTATGTGGGCAGTTTCAAAGAGTTCTCCCCCACCCCAAACAAACGCACACACAACCCATAGCCTTCACTCAAAGGGTATTTGCTGTTACGACCCTCTGGCTCTTTTTGGTTGTGTGTTGGAAAGGTCAGCTTCTCTAGAGTGCTGTCAGCAGTAGACTGATCACCTGTATGCAAACAGGTAAAGCATCTCTGCCATCTTAGCGAGCTTAGTGGTTGGAATGTGCTCTAGATGTATTTTATAGCAAAAACCTGCTTCGTGCAGCTTCCTGAATACATTATTTAATTTGTCGATTATTAAATAGCCTGGCTGATGAAACATTTACTTACTCTGATTATGAAAAATCTTTCCTCTCTTTCTGAAAGCTGCATGATTAAAGCACTAATGAATGTGGACTGGATTTAGCAGAATGCTTGAAGGGGTTTCAGAAATCACAGTAATATTTTAAATAAATAAAAATGATTGGAGATTCCTTAATATGCATTTGTAAAATTTCTGTTGGGGTTAAGGAAGGGTTACTGAAACCAGAGCTGTATTTTTATTTCTGTTGCATATCAGTGACATCACTCTGAATGGCATATGACTGGTGAGGACGAGCTGAAACACTCAGTGAACCAGAAAGCACAGGCCTTTGTTTATCACGAGAGATAAAAAAAAAAAACCCTAATTACATTCAGACCGACACTAAACCGCATCTCCACCAGGAAATCCCACATCTGATCATTTAAGCATTCAAGTGAAATATTCATGCCACCGTGGCCTGATGGGGGAATATTTTGTCATTGTTTATTGGCAGGCAAGGGCTTGAGCTGATTAATGTCAGTTCCACTTAGATATCAAACAGGAAAACCCATGTAGTGAAAAGAAAAGTCTAATTCATATTTGCATATTCATTTAGTTTAAGCCTAACTATGGTACTGCTTTCAGGAAGAGCATATGGTAAAAGCTAATTTTACAGCTTTGGGGCTTTGTTCGTCTCAAATGGTGGGCAGAGAGAAAAAAAAAAACCTGAGAGCATAGACTAAGTGAACAATGTTTCATGTGCTAAAATGATTGTGGGTATTATTCTGAAATTACTGGATCCGGGCTTGGATGAGACAGGCAGTTAAGGTTTCAAAATGTCCTTTTGACCAACCGTTTAAAAAGGCTGAAGTGAGAGGCCATTATGTCATCATTTATTCATATTCAAATTCCCTCCCGACCACTCATGCACATGCATCCATGCACACTTATGTTCCATCACAGGCTTTTATAGTAAATTACTTAAGCCATGTGTTGGACCAAGCATCTGCTCTCCCATGAACACATGCACACACATATACATTATCCCTCCTTTGTCTTTCTTGTCCATCAGACACTCCCCATTTGCTAATGGATTAATCGCAGCGTTGCTGAGAAGGAAGACCAGTTGTCTGCACTGCCCAAAATGGCCCCCTGAGACTTCAGCCAGTCTTATCTACAGTATGCTCATCTGATCCAACAACCCTCCTTTTGCCTCATAATAAAAGGGAATGCTTATTAGGTTGTGTACGCTGATGAACCTCTGTGTTGGTTACCAGCTCTAAAACATCTTTTCCCAAGATTGCTGGTTGATAAAAGCCAAATGGTGGTCTTAAGTGCTGCATTGAGGGAATATTGTTCTCTTGCATTAATATTGTTATGCATATAAGGAGTGTAGTGATGCACAGCAGGCAGACACAATTTCAAGGGTTCAGAGATAAGCTTTAAATGAGTGTGCTGTACACAATAAAGTCATTTTCACAGCCGAATTCTCATCTGTGCTATCAAATATGGAAGTGGCAACAATGTTTATTCAAGCTCTCCAGGTGGCAGACCTGCTTTTCACTTCTCGAAGCTGAGTGTTTTCTGATCAACAGCTGTGATTGAACCGACTGTAGGCGTCAAACTCACCAGTTCTTGCTCATTAACAGAATGCAGAAAGCTGATCAAATGTAGCGATTGGACTCTGATAGGTTTATTTGTATTTCTTTATTAATATCAGTGATTCTTGCAGACCACACCCCAGCGGCGTTCGGCAGCATGACAGGATGAAAGCGGAATGTTAATGAGTGGAAAACAAATCTTCCTGTATTTAGAGTTTTTTTTTCATCCCATCTTGAGTTTAATGGGATGGTTTAAAGAGCCATAACTAACTCTTTTGGGCCACTCTTGCTCATTTATGGGCCGGTGATATAAATATATTGACGTGGCAGTCAGTGAAAGGGTCCGGGGAAGGCTATCGATTAGACGAGCATCTAGTTAGACAACGTGTTTTTTAACATGCACTTTTTGGCGGTAACTCGAGAGTCGGTCTATGGCGAGGCCACCTTGTGTCATTCAATATAGTTTTAGCGGCAATTATGTGGCTGCTGGAATGTTATTTATAAGTTTGCTTATAGTGCAAGAGTCATAAGTCACCCATTCTTCAGGGTTGTTGTATCGATCAGTTCAGAGATCACAGTGTAGAACCAATTTGAGTATGTTTACCATTTGCGCTTATGAAATGTACATGGTGCGTTTTGATCAGAGACTTTTTAAGCCATACGTTTTGAGGTCGATAATACCCCCCAGAAAAGGATTTACATACATCAGGCTGCTTGTTAACCACATGTAGTGGTTAATGGTGGTCTGGAGGATATTATTTCATCAATGTCAAATGTTTGTCCTGGCATTTAGATCCGTCTACAAAAGGTTGCGAGTTGTAACGGCCCTTAGCCTGTCTCCCTCCCGCCAAATCACATTCTGTCAAATATCCATCTGAGGCTTTGAGCGCTTCAATTCAGGCTGACATTCAAAGCCACACAACCTTTCTGGCAGCCATGGAGACGCACGATAACCGGATTCCCATTCTGGGTCCATCGCTTTGATGCCGTCTGTGATGTGCAGATTGCATTTCTCCATGTGTGAGGAGACATTCCTGTCTGCCACTCTCGCCTCTTTAAGTGACGCTTTGAACCAAAAGGGCATGACAGAGGAAGGAAAAGTTTTTTCCCCCCTCTCTTAAATCTGTTCCGGATAGAGTGAGAGAGGCGGATGGAAAGAAGGTTAGAGTACCCATGAGCTCCATGGGTTTGGCATGGGATCTCCCGGAGCTGTCAGGGTGAATGAGGAAGCACTGACGTTGGTTAAATCTATTAAAGGTAATGTGGGGTGAACCGTGAACTTGACTGGTGGTGGCCCTATTCAGAGGTGGTAGGCACATACAATGCGAGCGGAAGAGATGAATTTTCAACATTTAGAGCTTTAATTGCTCTTTCCTTACGTTCACAATGAGCCTAGTTGTTTGAATTGAAAGCATTTCTTTTTCAGATTTGAGCATAAGGTTGTGCCATTTAAACTTGAATTGAATTGAGAATGCCATGTAATTTCCAGTTGAATTTTAATAGAAGTAAGTGGAATTAAAATAAATGAAAATTCACATAATCATCATTTTAACTCTTTTTCTAGTAGTTCACATACCCAATCCTAGCCCAACATAACATCATATAAACTATAAAAGCATGTATGTTGAATAAACTGACTAGGATGGAAGAACACTTCATTTTCCAGCACAATTATAAAAGTCCTCTTTTTATCGTTCCATTTCAGTGTCCTTTGCAGTGTGGCATGGTGACACAGTAACTCAAATTTGAACTTAAACATAGTTTGAGCCAAAAAAAAAAAATTGTATTTCCTCCAGCTGGATGGAAGTCTCATAGTCTAGTGTGTGACCATCATACACTATGCGAGTTTCTGTGGAATCTGTCAATGCTAATCTGCAGAGTGGCTCTGAGATTCATCAACTTGTTCAGACTGTAAATCGGGAGAAAATCAGGGCAAAAATCGTGTAGGGTATTCCAGCCTTTATTCATCCCCAGTCATTCCAAACCTGTATGACTCTTCTGTGGAACATTAAAAAACCCACTGAGACTGACATTTTTACAAATTTTTTCTTTTGAGTTTCACAGAAGAAAGTAAGTCATACAGTTTTGAAACAATATGTGGGTGAGTAAATGTTAATAGAATTTCTAACTATATTTAAAATTCAACCCTGGTACAATCGGGAAAAAACTCCCCCAGACAGGAATTACACATGGTAGTTTCAATTGCAGCAGAGGTTAACAGCGAAAGAGGAAGTGGTAGCCTTTTTGAAGTCAATAGGTCCATTTTAGATGTACGTCATCCATCTTTACCATGCGGTTTCTCTTGGTACATAGCTCTAATGAAAAAGGGTCAAATGTTATTCCCACTTACAATTTAGTGGCCTCTTTCCTCATGTTCACATCCCTTTTTAGCACCTCCCACTAAATCATGCTCAGAGGTACTGAATTGTTGTCTTTGTGAGCCTCTGTAATAAATTAAACTGGTTATGTGATTTAAAAGGGTTAGTGGTGGGAGCGAAAGGGAGGATGCGGCTGAAAGAGTGCACAATAAAAAATAACATTGTGGAGATGAAAACCTTGAACCCAAATTTCAGAGGAGGAAGTTCAACAGCAAGTTCATGCCCACTAAAATCACACGTAGGAGTATCATTAAGGATTGCCAAACAAAAGGTTTCCCAAAGATGCATGGCATATAAAATCAATTTCGACTCAATTTATTATTCCCTTTTCAAATTTCCAAAACGGCTTTCCGGCATGACTTTACATGCCATAGTCAGATAGCACTGGATTTTTGACAGGATAAACATTCAGTAAACCTCATGGTGAAAATGATTAGGGCGGGCAGCCGACCTGCTCTGCTCCCAAGAGGCAGGGGAAGAAGCGTCCTCTCATGCGATAAATTAGTTCCAGCTCTCGCAGGCTGGAGGAGCTCCCTCAGAGCTCCATGTTGTTTTAGCGTGCACCGTTCTAATGCGATTTTAAAAGGTTGAAAGTTTGAGTAGAGGCAAATGGCTGATTATGTACACACAACCGGTGCACATCTGCTTCGGTTCACATCGAAGAAAAAAGAAGCCTGTTTTTTTCCCCCTTCCTAAACCTGTTTCGGCACATCCAGAATGGTGGCCTAAGGGGCTTTTGTGATGCCTCCCAAAATTCCTGTCTTCCCGAGCAGGACTTTATCTTCCTTCACATGCAAATTTAATGGTTGTGGGATTTTATTTTATTTTTTACACCGTCTGCACCGACATCACACATTTCCCTTGTTTTGCTGATGCTTTTTGTGATGGAAGTACCGCAGAGAGCAGGATGAAGCAACAGTCATCCCTAACCGATCTGACTTTGTCTTTCTTCTTTCAGTGTCGTTTGAGGGAAACTTTAGGACGGATCCGTCTCTCTGTTTATTCAATAAATCCCACCTCTGGGTGTTTGCCCTTTTCGCTCGCTCCCTCCTTTTCTTCAAAATCCCTTGTTTCTTTATTCATCCTGTGTGACAGCACTTTCTGCATTCAGCACAAATTGATTTATTTACCTTCCAGAGGGGTCAAGTACAATGGGCCTTATGTTAAAAGTCCCGTATATGTGCGTGAAGGAAAACGAAGAGTGTGCTATGCTGAATATAAAGTCTGAGGAAGCTGTGCTCTTAGAAGGCCACTAGAAAAGAAACTTGCTGGAGTGGAATATCTGAAAGAGCCCTGTAGGCCTTGCTATACCAGTAGTCTGCCATTTTGTCACCCCATAGCCTCCACTTTAATATGCTATTCTAATAATCATATTGACCTGTCCTTTAATTTTCATCACAGCAAATGTGGCAATTGCACATCCAACATTAACCTCCACAGAATGGGGTTGTGTAACAACTAAAAGCCATGGTTTTTGCCTTAGAAATAGCAGCTTTTTAATAGCAGGGCTAACTATTTGGTTCAAAGTGTCCACATTAGCCATTATGTGAACTAAAAGCCACTGTGCAAGAGAAAGAAACAGGAAAAGAGATTGCAGTCAGATGTTTTTTCCCCTTCTTTTTACAATTCAAACCAAGCACTGTATATTTTGTCCGGTCCTAATTTCAGATTTTTAACACATCCGACAGCTGATCTTAAAACTACTGTGATATATCTGGGGTTTATTCATAAATGTATAAACATCAATAATTCTGCTGCTTATAACAAGTCAGCAGCACATTCAGTGCACTTTAAGGACTCCACTCCATCTTCTGAAGTGCCGTTCCAGCGACATGAGCCCGTTATATATTTGAAAGGAACTTTGTTGCTGTCAGCTAGCATCCACACTGAAAGCTTAGGGTGATAGCACACTAAATTTAAGCACAAGCTGACCAACTTCCCCTTTTTTTTTACATCCTTATTTGGAAATACCTGTAAGCGCATTCAAAGCGGGCAGAGATAACACCATTCTTGGGAGGTCTTTGAGCACTTATCGTAGATCTCATACTAAAGGTATTTAAGCTAAAAGCCTGTGCCTTTGGTATTCCCAGCATCTTAGGGTGGACTATTTGCAGGTGGAGAGTTTTAATTCCTTTTCTTGCTCACCGTCTCACCCTATCCCCCTCTGGTTGGGGCTGCACACACATTTTTGGAAAAGATTTCTTCAAGTGTGTTCCTTGGAGATAAGAGGCGATGTATTTTTTCTCTGGGCAGTGCACTAATCTTCTGCTGTTCTATCTATAGGAGACACAAGCTGAAGTATTTGTCTGATTCAGTCCCATGCAGTGGTCTCATGACCGCATTTTGGCTGTCATTTAATGAAATTGACCTACGAAACACAATGTTCCTCACATGGACGCAAAACCAAGGAATACAAGGGCTGAATTTTTCCCTTTTTATTTCTGTCTGATGCTCAGTAAGTTCACAGGAAGTTTGTCTTAAAATGAAGCAAAAGCTCAGAGAGCAAAACAGCATTAATGTGTTTATTTCAGATTTTAGTCATCGTAGCATCCCCAATCATCTCAGTGAAATTACTGACTGGATGAGGTCACCACAAAAACACTGTTAGTCTCAAGCCCTTCACCAACAACCATATTGAGCTGTGACGTTAAATCTAGTAGACAAGAAACCTTTTAGTACATTGATGCAATTAAATAGATACTCATACCGATTTGGAAAGACATGACGATGACTAAATAAACAAAATCTAACACTGATAATATTTGCCATTATTACATCTTTGCCCCATAAAGAAAGATGCTTTTTGGTCAGTTATAGTTATGGCATCTATCAGCTAGCATTAACCACGCCAGGCTAACTTGCCAAACCTTGACCCATTGCTGGTCATCAGCCTTTTTTCACTTGGTTCAAAGTCTCTTTTATTCAGTTCAGGCTGCAGAACTAGAACTTTCAGTATCATTTCTCTTATTTTCTTGCACACTGCTAACTCAGGCATGCGAAAGGGTAACGTCTCAAATCTCTGTAAAGCTTTGGAGCAAGCAGCACATAGCAGTGGTTTCACTGAATGAATTCATGTTTTTTTAACAAAACAGATGACTGAATGACTCAATGAATCATTCAGTTCAAACAACTTAAACAGACTGTGACAATGTAACCTGCAGAAAAGTAAAACTAATTCATAGACTACCAGAATATGAAGTTTTTGCATTATTACACAAATTGCATTAACAGCCATTTTTGTCACATAATTTGCATTAAAGTGTTATTTTTCATTGATTTCAATGAATAATTGATTTTAAATCATTCCAAAAGACTGTCGCTAGTTGTAGCCTACTGGTATATCGATGAACTGCAGAAAAGATCACATAAAATTCTCACAACTAATGCACAGACTGTTAGTATAATTTTGGGTCCTGCCTAAAATATTTAGAAATGTAAAGATCTCTTTGTCACGTAATTTGCCTTAACAGTTTTTTAGTCATATAATTTGCATTAACAGTTATTCTTTGATAAATTCAATGAATGATTCAATTCAAATCATTCATAAACACTGTCCCTAGTTGTGATATATTGGCATATGGATGTAACTCAGAAATCAGAATATGTAGTTTAGCATCCTTCTTCAAATATTTAGACTTATGAAGCTCTCTTTGTCATGTAATTTGAATTACCAATCATTTCGATTCAAAACAAACATGACTCGAGCAGAAACTCCAACACAAAGCTCTAAAGAGAAAGCGCTCCTTCATATTCAATATTGTTTTGATTTTGCTCAGATATTCCTCAGGTGTTTGGGTTTTATTGGAATCTGGGGCTCATTTCTTGTTCTTGGCCAGGGAAAGTGTTTTTAAATCTTATCTTAGCTTGTGCTGTTGTGGTAACTGAATCCTGAGTGCCCCCAGGAGCTGTGCAGTAAAACAGCTGGGAGGAAACTGGCTGCCCTCATCCTGGCTCTCGCTGCCAGTGGCTATGCTGCATCCCTCTGCATGATTAAAACTACAAAGCAAAGCTGACTTTATCTTCTCATCCAGTTCAGAACATGCCCTGGCTTTGTTTCCCCTGCTTTTAAATAAAATGAAATCTACAGTATAGTGATGCCATAAGGTGTGCCCAGGCCTGACAAGTATTTGAACAAAAACATCAGGTGTCTGCAGGTCTTTCTGAACTGCCTGCTTTGAAGGAACTGAAGGTTTGGCTGCAGGAACCTGATAGTTGAAAGCTCTGATGTTTCTATACAAGTGATGTTTGTGTCCTGCATTCACCCTCCTCTTTCTGTCCGTTCAATGCTTTCACACAGTATTTCAAGAAAAACAGCAAACATTCACATGATAAACACCCCTTTCCTTCAGCTGCTTCTGATTTCTCTGTCAGTCATTTACAATAGTAATGTTTTTGCTCTGTTATAATGGGCAGTTGTGCAGACAGTTGAAGAAGGCACTGCTTCTCCCAGAGGCTCATAAAAGTTTCATTTAAGCATCAAGTTTGTCTTAGATGTTGCGGTAACACTTTAGAATAAGGTACCATTAGTTAATGTTAGTTAATTAACATGAACAAACAATGAACAATACATTTATTATTCTATTTATTAATCATTGTTAAGGTTAGTTAATGGAAATGGGGACTGTTTGTTTGACCAATGGCAAAAAATAGTTTTTTTTTTTCTTTTTTACCAAGAATCTGTTTGAAAACTATGATTTTTTTAATTCTGTTCAATTCAGCTTGAATTCTCTGGTGGATCTCCATTCACTCTTACTGCCATCTATTACAAACAAAACAATATTAAAGCAGTCTCATGATTGTGATTAGGGATGCACTGATATTAAAATTATGTGCAATACAGTAAGCCAATATGTTTTTTTTTTTTTTAGTTATGGTTGAACAATGACACATTAAAATTCTATACTAGTGTTATCTAAATAAGTAAATAGATAGAACATCAAACTAAACAATAATTTAAAATGAAATAAAATGTTAAATGTAAAAAGCTAAATGTAAATATTTTAAATTAATTCATAATAATGAAAAAATACAATTAAAAAAATTAAAGCTGATTCTAAATATTTATATATAATGATAAATGAAACAAAAATAACACTGATGCCAGTACATTACAAATGTCTAATATTTGCTGACAAGCAATATGGTATTAATATATCGTGATTTGTAGATATTACAATAGAGATAAAGTCTGGTGCAGTCCACTGGGAAAGGGGGCTGTTGGAGGGTGTGGTTAGGACCAACAAAAATGGTTCTGTCTTCAAAGTGTAATGCAGTCAGATGGCTTCAGGTTAAAAATCCATTTCCCTTCTAAAACGCACACAGACACAGACACGCAATGACCTCCCCACTCAAATCACACTCATACCCCAAAAACAGATGTGCCTTTGCTCATACACATACATACACACACACACACACACACACAATGGAAAGCAATGAAAATAATCAGCTTCATCGCTGCTTTTTTGTGTGCCAGCAGCCCTATTCAGGTGAATTCATAAGCAGTTGAATACCGCTGTTCCAAGGCCTACATCTATTTTTCAGCTGTGCTGTGTGCCACAATGGCACTTAAAATTTGAGTAGAGCTGATTTAAAAATAATCCAATCCACTATTGAAAATTAGTGCTGGAATATCATACTAAAGTATTTCTGAAAGTTACCCAGTCTTTCTAAGCTTTGTTATATGATAAAAAGTCCCAGTTTGACCCTTTTTGCCAGGAGCACTGGTCTGGAAAGTGTGCCGGACAGCAAGGTTTTGAGCCTTTGAAGTTTTAAGGCAGATTTCATTTCTTCATCCGATCCCCAGCCGAGATCAATTTATGACTAGGCTTCATATTCTTTTGAATGAGCAGGTCTTGAATCAAATTGTATTTTAAAGAAAGGCCACAAGTGATATTTTGCTTCTAAGGCGGGAGACTGTAGACTAGCATAGTTCTCAGCATGTCTTTTTGAAACCGCTTCATCATAAATATGCACTGAAAAGGACTTTCAGAAACTGACCTTTTGGTTTTCCATGGCCTTGAACTTTGGGTCTAACGGACTTGAAGATCAGGAAAGGATCGTTGTCAGAATATAAATGTACAGCACGGGTTTCTATGCATTAGGCATCATTGGTTTATAGGCTTTCCAAAAATAAAAACCTATTTATTCTCAGTGTTTGATGTATTTCAAAGACATCAGTTGTTCAAAGAGGATATTGGAAATTCGTATTAAATAAATATGAATTAGAACTATAGATGTGTCTTACATAAGATAAGCCCTTTTTAAATTGCATTACAAATCCTGTCACGTTTACTGCTATTACATTTACATTGACAAAGTATGTTGCGGTAAGAAAAAAAGGATGCACATTATGTTTTAAAAGCCTGAAGCTGTTATATAGCTGACTGGTGTGGTAATGGTATTTCTGCCCTCTCTCAGATTATTAAAATAACATGCATGAGTCTAACACCTTCTGATGCACAAAGTAAACAGTGTAAATGATTCAACACATGTTCCCTAGATCCAAACCAGCTCAGAAACTCTCTCCCCAGCTCTCATCCGATCTTTAGCTTCTGCCTGCAGTTAACCAATGTGGCCAGGATCTTAATGATTTCACACAATTGAAGCATTTTTTCCTACATGCAATGACAGTCAGTGTTGCTGGATCTGAAAATTCAATACTTTTGTGTTCTGCAAAATGAAAAGTCTTGTTTTTTTTTTAACCATGTTTTTAATAATTATAGCAAAAATACTGGCAGTAATACCTTACTTTATGACTGTGTTGGATAATGTGGTAAAGATTTTGATTCAAGTAAAATAAATGATACAAGATAAAATATAAATACAAGATACTGGTTTAGAAGGACAAGAGGGTGAATACATTTAACAAAATGTTTCTTTTTGTAGGAAAATTGATATCAAGGCATTCAGAATTTCACGTTCGCATTTCAGATCAACTTTAAACTCAAACTGTTATGCTGAGCATACATGTATGATTTAAAATTAAGAAAATTTGTATTCAGTTAGTGGTCTCAGACTTTTGGATCTTACCCAACAGCATGTAATTAAAAGTCATTTTATTAATAACATGATTAATATAGCAAGTGTGTGCTGAAAAACAGAAGAATCTGGATTTCCTTATTAAGATGTTAATAAGCTTAAATTGACTTTTTGACTTATTGACATGGCAGTAATACAGTGGGCATTTTTTTTTTTTGGTCCGCATTCCCCGGCGATTTAAAAGAGTGCAGTCTGATTGTATAGCAGTCTGTGATGAAAAAGGAACTGGTATAATTGCTAAATTTTGCAGAGCAATCACTACATGGGATTATAACTAGATTGGTGGCATTGCCTCTCAACCTCGCCTCCTGCCACCAGCACTCCCCCTTCTACTCCCTCAGTTTTGAGCTATTGTGTTTTTTCTTCCTCGCAGTCACTTTTACTCTCCCACGGTTTCAATCTGTCTTTCTTTGCATGCTGCAAAAGCTGCGTTACCTGATGCTCAACATTCCATCATTCTGCATATAAATATAGAACAATAATTATCAGACTCGCCTCGCAAGCTCCTTAGCATATTTTGAGCTTTGTTTTTGTTTTTCATTGCTGTTTGATTGAGAAGGCCTTGGTTTCCAAAAAGTCTTTGAATCATTGTCATGGAATTAGTCGATCCAACTGTATCGTTAAAGACCATGCAGATATTGATTCACACTGTCAGGCTCCTGATTTCAAAAAAAGCTTCAGTCAATTCTGAAGAGCTTGACTCTGTTGCCATTAATGGCAATCTTATCTGCTGAGAACTGGCTGGAGAACCTTTTTAAAAACCAATCAGCGCGTGCCCACACAATCGCCATTGTATCTCCCTTTCCCAATGTCCTCTGTTACTCGGGCTTACCTTTAGCATGATAAATTGGCCAGAACGGTTCACACCGCACAACACCGCTGAATCAATTTAGCCACATATGAAATGGCAGCTCGAAGTGCGAGACGAAGCACAGTAAAATAAACTTTCAAGGTATTTCATATTGAATAATGGATGTGCCAGAAGCCATTACAAAATCATTCCGTTTTCCATCCTCCCGTCGCCAGCAGCGAATACGAGGCATTTCTAGCAAATACGGTTATAAAGCAAGTGTATGATGCACAGACGGCAAGATGTTTTACTCCAGATACTGTGAATAAATATGGATGTTCTTCAATATAGAGACTCTCAAAGAATTCTTTGCAGATTAACCGTAGGTCCCTGTTTGGCACTCTTGGCTGAATGGCTTTATTGTACAATATGTAACATTCTTTGTTTGTTCTTTGCTCTTTCATTGAGGGGCTGCCCGTGCCACATTGCTTTCATAGTAATTGCAAATGGCAGCAGTGATACATCATTGTGCATAAGGCTACGACATGCCCCCCCAAAAGAAAAAAATCCAAAAGCTCAAATTGACGTCAAAGACGGCAAGCAAAGAAGGGAAGCACAGTCTTCCTTGGCAGCAGCTTTATTTCTCAAACAGAGGATGTGCTCAGTGTACTAAAGCTTTTCTGTGTGATTGTGTGCACCTCCTTAAATGAAACCTGTTACCCAAGCAAACAAAACACATTTGCTCAAAGCATTTTTCTGCTTGGTGAAATGAATTTGAGCTTCTACAAGCACCACCTAGAAGGAGTCTCAAAAGACATAGACAGAACAGTTGGTATTTCTTCCACGTAAAAGAATATTCCGGATTATATAATCAACAGTGCTTGTGGCATCATGTTGATTACCATACAAATTCATTTACTCTTGTTCCTTCTTTTCTTAAAAAAAAAAAACAAGCAATCTGTTACGGAGAGGCGCTAACAGTGTAAGTGAATGGGGCCAATATGTAAATGTTAAAATACCCACTGTTTCAGTTAGTACAGCCACAAGACGTAATCAATGTGTGCTAAATCAATTCTACTTTGAAAAAATCCAGAATTTCTGTATATCCAGAAAAAGTTATAAAGTTATATCCAGTTGCATTACAATATACCCATAAACACTACAACCCTAAAATGAATATTTTAGAAAATAAACTGTCATCATTTACTCACTTTTATGTTCAATATAAGAAAGAAACTCATACAGGTTTGGAACGACATGAGGGTGAGTAAATGATAGCAACATTTCAATTTTGGGGTGCACAAACAAATAATACAAGTTTAACAGAATAATTCATGTAAATGCTTTTATAAAATAATTAGCTTTACATTTCTGCTTTCAAATCCTCCTAAAAGTGACCCCATTCACCTCCATTGTAAGTGCTTCATCATAACCTGGATTTTTGCTTTTTTGTATACAAAAATATTTTTTTCTTTGATAAACGACAGGCCATAAAAATTGTCAAATGAACCTGACAATTGAACACAACAGTCTGTTTAATTCACAATGGGCCAAAAAACTCATGTAAATGAGATCAAGAATCCATCCTGGAGGAGGTGTATAAGGAAGGACAGCGCTGCTCTAGATGGATTTATATAGACAAGCAATGCTCATATCTACCCTCTGATGTTAGAGACAGCATACATTTTATGGGCGGCATCTGAAGTTTCTTTTTCTGACCTCCCACCCCTGTCTGCAGAGAGTTCCTGATATCCATCTTAAACACACAATCTCGGCAGATGCAGTTTTGAAGCTCGAGACACTGCAGCCTAAAAGTCACGCTATGCTCACTGGTAATTTACACCTTCTCAGTTCTCACTCAGTCCTAACTAGCGAGAGTTTCTGCCAATTAAATCTATGACACACAGAAGAGACGAAAGTGGCTCCTGCCGTTTGTGTTCCTTTGGGTATTCACAGTGGTCCAAATATATCTCCTCTGATCCGCTACCCTAATCAGAATTATATCCATCTCTGGGTTTTTAAACAGCTGGATTAGTCTCTGAACCACACAAGATTAACGCGTTCCAGAACGACATGATCGGCTTTGCGTTTTCCAGTGGAAACGGACTCAAACGGTCTCAAATGTCAAATGTTAATCACTGACAAACATTAAGCATTTGTGAGATTCTCTTAAACAGTGGTTCAGTACATAATGGGATGCTGGGAGGTTTCTGTTGGATTGGTGATTTACTCGATTCTTGCTCTGTTTGCTTGTTTCTTTTTTTTTTCCATTAGAACCAGTTAAATGATTGATTATAACGACACACAAATGGCTTTGGCCTAGACAGTCAATCGGGTCTCCAGGCAAAAGTCTGTGTTTGTTTGACTAATGCAGTGATGAATCTTGTTCTGGAGGAGTTTGAGTGAGCGTGTTTTAGATAAGCAAGGAAAAAACGAAGTGTGAAAATAATGAGTGTTTGGACAAACACAATCAAATGCTCGTGTAGCTTTGGAAATTACTTCCTCCGTTTTCTCGTACAGCTCCAGGTCCTAAGCAGAGCTAGGGAAGTAGAACCTCATAGAACTTTCACGAAACTAAATGGCCCCTCATTTGTTTACATCATCACCTCTTCGTGATTGGTTGTGAGTTATCACCGTGGTCTGTAGTTCACTCCTTTAATTTACTGAAACTTGTTAGACATAAATGCATGGACGGCATTAGCATATTTTAATTATATGAAGATCCACCTCTGCACAGCCCAAGAGTAATTTCAGAGCGGGAGGAAGATAAACTAACGTGTCATTAACACACATCCTTTATAAAGAAACACACACACAAGTCCTCAGAAGAGGAAAGTAGTTAATTTATCATAACATCAAAGTTCTTCCACACAGTATTTCTTTCGGTGCTGTCTTGGAAGAGATGTTAACATTGTCTGCTAGATATTGATGGTGTTAAATCATCTCACCCTGAAAGAATAAGTTGACCATCAGATGCATATTATGTGCAAAAATGGCTGAAATTGGCAGTTCACAACTGGTTGGCTGATGCTACGGAACTTTCAGGAGTGGGTAGCAACCATTTTGCCTGAAAACAAAGACATGTTTATCAGGTAATCCTAACGGTTTGATGCAATAAGAGTTTTTTTTTTTTTGAGGACAAAGTAATCATTCTTGTATTGACATTCCTGAAGTTCAAACAAATCATGGTTCTAGCAACGTCGTCAAGGCCATGGGTTAAATTTAGGGAGTGCAAAACTGCGTATTTAAAAAATGTTAAACATTTACAAAAACATAAAAAAAATTGCTTTTCAACATAATATGAAAAAATTTAAAATACAAAATAATTTTAAGCTGCTTTGTATAGAAGTGTCTTCCAAAATCAAATCAAATAATTAAAATGAAATAAAAATAATAATAATTAAACAATAATATTTTGGAAATAATCTGGCTAAAAGAAAAGGCCTGGCTACACAACACTCTGTTGTCTAACTTTACTAAGTTTTGGCTGTTGATAGAACAGAAGAGTCTGCTTTAGAGGTTCAAGTATAGTAGCTATTTTCTGTCCTCCATTTCTGGCACCTCACTCAGCTTTGCTACCCGTCCCCCCGGTGGGTTTGTTGTAACAGGCTTGTGGTGTCCCACACAGCTCCATCCTGGGTTTATCTAAGCTGGTGTGAGTGGATGGATGACTCCGGAACGACGAGCCTGATAAGACACCGACAGGCCTGTATGGGCTGCAAACTGCCTGGAAAGAGCCTGCTTACCCCTTCCAGAGCCCCCCCATAACATTTCCTCCAGGGCTTTATCTGAGACTCTCAGAGACAGGGTGACCTCAGCCCTTGACTCACCTACTGTATCTCTCCGAGCACTCCCCTTTTGATAGTGAGCACAACATTGGGTCCTCTGTGGAAAGCGTCACACACACCTGCTCCCCTCCTTTCGCCCCCCCTGCGGCCTGCTGCCAAGGCCAGCAGCTTCTGCTTGGCAAAACAGATGAAATGGAAGAACGAGAGCATGCTGATATGAGTCACGACACCAGCCCTTTCCCTTGTTGCCATCATTCCCATCTAAACTCAACTCTGACAGCCCTCAATGGACCTTTCATGCGTCTCAAAGGTTCCTCTGTCAGTCCATGTCTAGAGTTCATATTCTGTGATGCCCTCTGTGGGTCAGAGTTCTCCATCATTTCAATCTTGCGCCACAGGCACACTTCGAGTGTCATACACTGGATAGCCAGACACTTTTTTTTCTATCGTGCCCTTTTCAGATACTGTGACTCATCTTAGAATATGTTGACAGATTGTTTGGTCATTCTCATATCCTGCTCATTCCATTAGTGCTAACGATACATCTTTGTTTTGATTCTGTGTCTGTGACTCACGTTTAGCACTGCTGAGTCTCTGTAACTCCATTCAGTGGTCTCTTTAAAGCAAGACCTGTGGAATTTCAGGCATATTCACAAAGAAAGTGGAGGTTCTCTTTGCTTGTATATATATGAAAATAAACATTAAACGTTGAAGGACTTTTACCTCAGATATAAGGAGTTTTTATTTGGATCACTAAGAGTGCCAGAAGAATCGGTTAATATTTTTCTCATTCAAAGATTTAAATTATATAACTTTTCAAAATGACATATAAATGGGAATTTTATAAGACTGTGTTTTTAATATATGTATTAATGCAAGAAAAAATGAATTATCTCAATAACAATGAAAAGCATTTGGCAAATGGACTGTTCAAGGTTTTTTCTTTTAATGCAGTTTAAAAGTTGGTTTTACAAAGCAGTGGTCAATTTCTTTTTTCTAATTAGTTTGCTTCCATTTATCCATAAAATGTATTATTGTAAGATACACTGCCCTATATAACAGCAAAGTCAGTTTGTCAATTTATTATAATTATTATTTGTAGCATTTAACTACATATAAAAAAAATACAACATTCTCTATTTATTTAAATATTTAAATTTGAAAAGTAATTTATTTGTTAATCGCTAAATTGAAAATGATAGTTTCTTAATTTTATTGGCATTCCATACTCTAAGACATGACACAAAGATCTACTCAAATTACATGAATGCTAAACTATATTAATATAATCTGTCGATACCTTTGAAAACTTTGTGTTGAAAATATACATTTTAATCCTGCACTACAGAGATAAACAGAGTTCTTATAACAGGACTTCTTTTAACAAGCTCTCGACTGGCCTCTATGTTTCGTCTCTTGCGGTTGATTTTTAACGATGACCTTCCCTGGGTCGGCAAGTCTGAGAAGACTGAGGATTGTTTCCGTCAGCCTGGTTTTAATCCTGTTGTGGTTATCAGCCTTAGGTCCTCATGCTGAGGGGTAGGGGTGTTTCGAAGTGAATTGGGGGTTTTGATGGGATCTCAGAGGACTAACGGGAACAGAGTTCCTCCTAATGACAAACACTTGCTCTTTAAGAGAGCTTTGAGATCAACGCAGGTTCTGTTACAGCAGCCCATGGGGAGGTCAAACACACCAGCGCTCTCTTTCACTTTCTCTCGCTTGTGAACAGACAAGCGTAGACTTTGGCGCCCCTTGGGAGGGTGTGCGTGTCTGTTCGGTCGTTTTTCAGAAGCAGGAAGCACTTTCAACCTTTACTGTTGTCAATTTAGATTAAAGGAATACATTCCAGGTTCATAATGAGCTAAGATCAATCGACAGCACTTATGGCATAATGTTCACTACCATAAAAATACATTTCGGCTTTATAGTGAGACATGTGTAGTGGAAGAGAATATAGCCAATCCATAAACATTAAAATACTCACTGTTTCGATAAGCATAGCCACAAGAAAACACTTACTGTACTAAACTTAAAGTTACACTACTGTTCAAGGTTTGCATGCAATAAATCAAAAATTCATCTTTTTGTGAAGGAATTTATAATGTTACGAAATATTGTTTTGATGAATACTTTGTATTCATCAACGAAATCTAAAAGTAATAGAAATGTTATTTCACTTTGTAGTACTATTTCACAGTATTAGTGTTTTTACTGTTTGATCAAATAACTGCATATCTTAATGTAAGAATTATAAGCTTCATGTTTTTGCACTCAGATCCTCCAAACATTTGCCTAATTTACTTCTGTTATCTGTGTCTCACTGTAACTTCCATTTCAAAGTATGGAAAAGAAAGAAAGGAGAAGAAATCTGTGATCAGCTAAACTTGTATTGAACCTCGATTAATTCTTTAATATACCCTCAGAAGAGCCTAGAGCAAGCAGATTAATCTCCTCCTTTTCTGAAAAGATGCTTCACAGGAGCCCAGTTTGACAGGGTGTGCCTAGGGAGCGAGCCACCAGGGTGAGGAGGAGAAGGATACCAGTGGGTGGTCCCCTCACAAGATAAGATGACTGTATTTTAACTGTCCATGACGTCCCCCTAAGCAGTGACTAAGATTAGTCAGATAATGAGGATTGTGACATTTCACAAAGGGTCTGAAATCGGACTTATCTTAATTTTTAACTCAGCCACACTCACTAATGACTACTTGACCCGTTCACCGCATATTACACATTCAAGAAGTCGCCTCCAGCACCCAAAATAAGAAGAAGAGGAGCACGCCAACTTAATTCTCACACGACAGGGTTTTCCCTTCAGAATAAATGCTGTAATCCCTCTTAGATCTTAATTAGAGAGTGTTTCACGCATGCTGTATTTAGAGGCTGCGTGTTTGACGCTTCCATCCTCCCCAACCCAAATCCAGACAAGATGGTGCCAAAGCTTTTATGTCAACCAGCTAATACAAAGGTCCGTCCCTCGGGCTGAAACCCTGCTTTATTGGAGATTTCAAACATGATAGACAATGAATATATGTGTGTGTGAGTGCCCATAAAAATAACAATTTTTTGCCAAGTATTAATCTCAGCAGCAGAGATGTGGAGACTATGCTAGAACAGAGGATCACGACCTCTTTTGAGGGCACGAAATGGGCCATTTTTCAGTACTCAGGTGCCGTACTGTGAGCGACGGCTGGGAATGAAGGCTAATGGAATGTGTAAATGGGAATGTGCTTTTGTGGTCGTCTGTTCCTTTAAGACTTTAGGCTAAAAAACATACACATACTTCTCCACTTAGACCGTAATGGTATTAGCATGATTGAGGGAACCAGCAATTTTATCGGACCAGCTGCTGGTTGGGATCCGGATACTATCTAGAACCATTATCTGCTGTTATCCTTTAGTAAGAAGCCAAGATTTTATTATCTGGCCGTGTATGGCAACAGTGCAATATCCTGATTTATATCTTAGCAACAGCATCCGGCAGTCTCAATGCATTGTGTTATGTGATGTGATACATATTTTTTTTTTTTTTTGAGTGGGTCAAACGAATATGTCCTTCACCGCAGTTCAATTTTATTACTCTCCCAGAAAAGTAATAACTCTGGCCTGAACGAAGCGATCAGGTCCCAGATTTTTCTCCTGTCCGAAAGCAATATACATATAGCCTAACCCTCAGGTTTACAGGGTAACAACCGCACTCCATAGCTTACGGGCATGTATAGCAGAACACAGTAAATCAATCCAGAAGACTCCTAGACTCCTTTAACAGAATAGGAGCCAGTGAACAATAATGATGACTAAAGCAGCTGGCGTGTCGAGGGGCTCCGGATGACCCCGCTGTGGCTCTGAGCAGCGAGGCAAAAAAGTATCAGCTATCGCCCGCTGGCCTCACCCGGGACTCCTGCTGCTAGGGCTTGTTTATCTGACCCCTCGAACTTTGATCTGTGGGTTCTCAAGGTGCGCCAAGTAGGGGCCTGAAGGACTTTAGCAGGGGGTTGGGATGTTCTGTTCTATCTCACCTGTTGGGCATAAATCATAGAATATGTGCACCATGCTTTAAATATATAAATATTTAAGTTTACATTTACAATATTTATAAATATATAAAAAATACATATTCAACAAATGTAATATTAATATATAAAATAATAATATATTACTACTGGTCCTTTCTACAATGTCAGCATCATATGTGACCAGTCTCACCTTTCATTCCCACTGTCCTTGTTGTTCCAATTGAAATCTCTAACTAAAGACTCTCAAGGGTCAAAGTCAATGGAAGACATACTCCAAGTTCCTGAAAGGTCTTTTTACATTTTTAAGATTTGCAATTTTATTTATTATGTTTTTAAGATTAACTTTACGTGAGCATTTGATGATGCAAAGGTAATATCGGATTTATGATATAAAAATGATAAGCAAACCTAAATTAATTTTAAAGCTAGGTTCATGGTTGATTTTAAGCAATTATGATAAGCTTTATTCAAAACAATAGATCCAGCTAGTAAATAGACTTTAGCTTTTAGAAAATGTAAGACAGTGTTGCCAGGTTGCAGCACATACCGATTACACCCTTACCTCTGTGTGTGACTCAACCTGCTTGCATGAGTTTGTCTTTTTCCTCTCCCAGTCTTTCGTCAAGTCAACACACACACACGGCCAGACGTGATGAGATCACCAAATACTTCACATTAATAGTAATACATGCAGCACCGTGTACCAACAATACAAACTATCCGTGAGCGGAGGGAAGGTTTAATACAAGCAACTATTCCAGCTCCCTGGGTAAACTCAAAGATCAATGGCTTCCTCTGTCACATCTTCACACTCACTGGCTTGGATTACAGCAGAATCGGGGCTTTTAGTCAGGATTAGGGCTGTGCTGAAAGTGAACAACACAAAAGGAGGTCTGATAGTAGAAGACCGAGTGCTAAATCGGCACAGCAGATCCTGGAGCCAAGTTAAGCCCACAGCAGACTTACTCTGGAGGGGGTCATCCTCATTAACTCTGCCTGTTACCGGGCTTAAGCAAGAAAGAAGATGTCCACAGGCTTCAATTAACTCGGTGTTACTGTATTGAACCATTTTTAAGACGACACTGAATGCATCTGTAATAGGATCGGATCATATTAGAATAGGAGTCTGCAGTCAACTTTTGAAAAGTTGGACTTGGCTAAGCAGCGTTTCGGGCATCTCTGTGGCAGTGGTGTTAGCTTATAATTAATGTTGTGTGTAGTGGAGGAAAAGGCAGCCAGGTAAGGCTCTGGTGTAAACCCAAGACCATCTGCTGTCATTTCTTCAGCGTTGAGCCTAATTGCCCCTAGGCCTCCAAGAGACCCTTTTCTCTCTAAATGAGATTAGGCGAACATTGCACCATTTGCATGTCTTTAGTGTCGTGGGTGGATTTGGAGCTGAAGTTGGCAGGTGGCTTGCGCCGCAGAAGTTGCACATTCACAATAACTTCAGAAGAGTGTTCTGCACAGACTCTGGAAAGTTTTATCGCCACCCTCACCCCACAGGGATTCTGTCAGCAGGGATTTTGACTGCAGTTGCCATGAGTAAAAAGGATAAGAGCTCACAAATTTAAAGGGATAGTTCCCCCCAAAAAGAAAGTTGTCTTCATTAAATCACCCTCTCGTGGTTCTAAACCAGTATGGTTTCCTTTTTCTGTGGAAAGGCAAGTTGATGGTTTGAAGAATATCATAAACACTCAAAGTGTTACAGAATCTTAGTTATCTTAGATTTATGTACTTATAGTACGTATTTTTCGTACTATAAGTCGCACCTGAGTATAAGTCGCATCAGTCCAAAAATACGCCATGACAAGGAAAAAAAAACATATATAAGTCGCACTGGACTATAAGTCGCATTTATTCAGAACCAAGAACCAAGAGAAAACATTACAGTCTACAGCCACGAGAGGGCGCTTTAATGTTTTCTCTTGGTTCATTTATCTCGGTTCATGTCAAATTAATTTAGATAAATTAGTTGCACCTGACTGTAAGTCGCAGGACCAGCCAAACTTTGAAAAAAAGTGTGACTTATAGTCCGGAAAATACGGTATATTTTGAATTAGCATGTATAATTTCATTTGAATTTCAGTTATATTTTTTTTAAATTTTGTTGCAAATTGTTTTTTTATAATTTAAAAAATAATTTAGCTTAGCTTTAGTTTTATTAAATTTTTAATTTTAGTACTTCAGTTTATTTTATGTCATGTAGTTGCAACTTCAGCTCATCGTCTTGTGTGTTCCACAGATAAAACACAGACTTACGGGTTTGGAATGGCATGAGGGTGGGTAAATGATGGCATTTCATTCTAGGTGAACTTAATAATCCTTTAACTCAGCGTATAAATTGCACACATGGCTTGTGATCTAAAGTCGAAAAGTGGAATGTGTCTCCTGGACGCGCCAGCAAGATATTCAGCCAGCGTGACTGACACACACATCGCTAATGGTGCATGTCTCACACTTCTCTCTCACACACTCTCACACTAAAAGGTTTACACTCCCACAGGTGTGAAATGGTTCCAGTGTGTAGAAGCACAAGGCATGTCAGTCGGTTCTCCGAGTCTGTGTTGCTAAATGGTCCCCAGCCATTAAAACATCTTCACACTGTCACTCATGTCCATCCTCACTTCCTGTCTGCTTTCAAACATGACTTCCTCCCAGTTCAACTAATGGGCAACAGAGCAGCAGAATGGAAACCTCAGAGCGAATGACTGTTTTTCTCATGGGAACGTTTCTTTTGTGGCTATAATGCGCGGGGGTTGTAGGGTGTTGTCCATTCCAGGCACACTGCTGGCCTTTCACCAGCATGAGACGGGAGAACAGAGGGAAAAACAGTCTCCGCTGAGAAGACCTTGAAACTCCAGTAAAACAAACACAGAGATTTGCGAGAGCAGAGTCATCATTCACCTCTCCCGCTGCTGGTTATGGTTGGGAGCTGAATGGAAAAGAGGCCTTTGGCACTAGACACTTACAGTTAATAATAGGATTCTGCTTTGATATACTGTGATTTTTCCCACCCTGCTACTCTCCATAAGGCTATGGAAATCTGAACGCTGACAAAAGTGAGAAGGATTTCTGCTGTGTCAAGACCTGGCAGTACAGAACATTGACTTTAATAGAGGCATGCGTTCACTTGACGCAGTATCCCTGAGCGTGCTGTATAGCACAAAGCCCTATTAAGTGGAAACACAGGTTTTCATAATCCATTTTTTTAGCTTTGTGGGCTGAGTGAGAAGCACATGTATTTGAGCTAATAGTAGAGTTCCAAAGACATACTGTACACTATGCACTATGCACTCAGCAGTCTAGTAGTGTGTGAATTTTATAAGGTAATTTTGTCATCCATAGTCTGATAGCTCCTCCCTTTCCAATATGTGAGGAAAGCTGTGACAGTGCGTGAACACAGTTCTACTTTTTTCGGTTAATTAAGTTCATCATCTGACTGTTTTAAGTTCTCTTTTTATTTGTTTAATTTTCAGTGTGAGCACTCTAATCACACTAAAATTGCAAATAAATAAATAAATAAATAAATAATAACTCAAAGTCAACAGATGCGATGTATGCAAGTTGTAAAGTTTGATTTTCAAGTGAGACGCCACAAAAGACCCAAACTCAACAGTCAAACACGTACATCTAGTGCATCTTTACATAGAAAAAAAAATGGAAATGCAGCACAGTGGAATTCTGTGAGAAAGACTTTTAACTGATGTCTTTGTGAATGTGTAGTGCACTGCTTTTGTTTTAAAAGTTGAGTGATGAAACATCACATGCAAGCGTTGTTGTTGCGAATATCAGTTATTCGAAATTTGAGTTTGATATTGATTTTATACAACAGTTCAAAAAATAATTAATGTTAAGGAACATAAATTTTAGACATGCTTTAGGCATATATATGATATATTACAGACATTTTGGGTTATGAATGGCCTAAGCGAGGGCCACGCTTTGGTCTAAGTGACATGAAAAAACAGCATTAACTTGGTAATGACAATTAATCTTCAGGCAAAAATTTATGATTGTGACATATTTTCTCAATTCAAAGGGTGTACCACAGGAACCAATCCTAATTCATCTTTCATTCTTCTTTTACCCTTTTGGGGCAGCACTAACTGCTCAGTGGGGAGTTTAGCCTGAACTGCGGTCAATCAGAGCCTACACCTGAATATATAAACAGCAACATCTGCTCACACAGTCGCTGTAGGGATCCGGTAATGGGAGGATGCCTGTTACCCCCTGTTATCTGGCCACTGTGCTGTTCAGATGTTTGGTGTCAGGTTCCAGATGGACCGTAGTCTCCATTGGAAGTGTAACAGACGCAGGGTAATGATTCCACTTTGTACCTGCAGTACTAAATGAGATTGGGGCATAATGATGCCCTGCAGCAAGTCTTTACTTACGGGGAGGTTTTGTTGTCATTGTTGTTTCCAAATGACCCTGCAGTGGGTTTAATAGCATTTCATTAAGGGAGGCAGACAAACACGAATTGCGATGCAAGGCTCACCACCAAGACTGGTTTCTTGAGACTTCCTGGAAGCATGTGATTCACTGCCTCCAAGGGATACCCTCCAACCCGCACACCATGCTCGTAATGTACAGCATTACAGAAATTATTGCAAAGTGCACTTACATGCCTTCCGTGACTGATGGTCAGTTTTTTTCATGACCATGTTCTTTACTTCACTCTGCACTTGTTTTCCTACATGTGAGTTTGTATGCGTGCATTTTCATTTTCTTCCTAGGCCCTGAGAGTGGTGTGCTTCTCTCTGAAGAGGGCAGATAAAAGGAGAGAGGAGAATCACTAGAGCCATTTTGACTTATTCCAAAAATACTCTGACTCTTGAAAGATCTTCACATTTCTAAGGACTAGGATCTTTTTCCACATATAAAGTGTGGAGGGTGAGCCGTTGCATCCACTGTGTGTTTCAGAAGACGGACCTTACGTGGGACATTATAAAAACAGCACACATGCTGCTGTTTGTTCTGTTTTGTGGTGCATGTAACTGCAACATTAAGTATGTTTTACATGGAAACCATGTTTTTTTTGGTCAATTTCCAATTGGAGAGAGGAGATATAATGGAGGTGGAGGTTACAAGCAATCAAACTGAATTTAATTTTTATGAGGTCAAAAAGGCATTTCAGCAGAACTTTAATTTGGGAAATGACATTTAATGGACAAATTATTGTTTTATTTCATTAACTTTTAAAGTACTATTAAAGTACATGATTAATCATACAGGTGAAAAAAAGAATTATAGCCTGAATGCACTGTAAGTAGCTTTGGATAAAAGCGTCTGCTAAATGCATAAATGTAAATGTAATCACTTCAGCATATTGAGCATAAAAGATTGCAAACTAAGCTTGCAGCCAATTGCATACTATGTCAAATTGCATCAGTCATTACAATTAAAAATTAAAAAAATATTGTTTAGTTTTATTATAAAGCATCCACATTTGAATAAGAGAAATGGAATTCTCTTTAAAAAGCTGCACCTGCCATTGCAAAGAAGAGATCAAAATGAAATGTAGAGGGAGGGGATGGGGCATAAGAGCTGTTTCAGGCTGACGCACAATGCTCAGTTAATTTGATTTTTTCTTTTTTGTTCCTCCGTGTGACTGTTTCAGTCTCTGCGTTTGGCGCTGTTGTGTTCCAATGCTATGATAATTGGATTTTTGTTTTGTTGTGGCAAAGGGAGTTCTATGTCAAATTGTTTTCCCTGAATGAGAACTTTGATAAATTCAGGAGAGAACTTTTGTGACTTTCAGAGCGAGTGTGTGAGCGTGTGAGTGTGTCATAGTTCAGAGCGTTGTTTATGTGTTACTGAAAAGTTAGAGAGCTGAACAGCAATCCTTGACATTTCAGCATTCAAGATTTTTTTTTTTACCTTTTTAAACCTTTCATTTGCAGTGACATTTCCTATGTGTCACCTAGCCACTACCACAAATGCTTGTGGCTGATGGATAATTGCACAACTATTCAAGTAATGCTCTATGAAGTATTTTTTATAATTCACTTGCTTTGTATGTTGCTTCCTCATCCAATTTCACTTGCAATATTTTTCTTTTAAATTATGGATAAAGAGTTTGATGCTTTTTTTCACCTTTTACTACAGTTGAATTTAAGATTGTAAGAGTGCAGAACCCCTTCGAGACAACTAAAAATCCTTTGGTAGTATAAAGGAATAACTCTAACCAGACTTCAAACTATGCAAATTGTTTTTGTTCTGGTAAATAACTCTTCCCAGAAAGGTCTGATTAATATGCTGTCCATAATTACCTTGGCTGCTTTCTTTTGCACTTTTGAAATTGTAAGCCTCCTAAAATACCTCCGTTTTGTTTTAAACAGCATGCTATAAATAAAGATTGTCAATTTGAAATGTCTTTCTGCATCTACAATGGCTTTGAATCACTAAATAAAAAATAATATGCTCACACTGTTTTGCCTGTGAGTGAACTTAACGGAAAGATGTGATCTCTATTACAGTGACTCAAAGACCAGAAATATCTGTTATGAGCGTTAATAGGGTCAGTTTGGATATGACTTTAAGATCCTATCCAACTTTTCTCATCATCTGGATTCATTGTAGAGGTATACCTTTGACACCTATTGGCATAATTCCGATATCAGGGCTATTTGACTAGAATACATTTGAATAGTAAATATGGCGAATGATAAGGAGTGCAAAGGTTCAGAACTTCCTTAAGCCTTGAAGAAACTTGGGTTTGGTGTAAACAGAAGCAGAATGAATGGCCCCCTTGAGAGTGTTTTGGCATTGCAAAGTGGCCTCTAGATTAAAATGCTGGCCCATGCCTCAGTGCAGAGACAAACCTTCGCTATCAATGGGATTGAAATCTCTCAGTACAGACAGCACTGTAGCAGTGAGCACTGGGAGTGCCAGCATTGATCTGAAACACCCAACAGAGACACACCAACAGACTGAGAGGAGAGAGAGAGAGAGAGAGGAGGAGGAGAAGAAGAAGAAGAAGAAAGCTGGTTGTATGATGATGCTTATCCCTGTGAGAGTCCAAAAGCCCCATGGATTTTTCTCAGCACGTTCACTCTCTTGCATGCTACAGTTCCTCTCTTCTTTTCTCTGTGTGCCCAATGAACAAAAACAACCCTTAATTCCAGCTCTACATATTCTTCTCCTTTTTTCCCTCACACCTAGACCTGATACCCAAGGCAGCGCGACTGAAAAATGTTTGCATTGATTTCTTTCTGCATGGGAGTGGCTCTCTAGAGTCTGGTGCCCAAGGTTGCACAAGTGAATGTTATCACCGTACTCATAATTCTCAGAAATCGTATTGACTCCTATAATAGTCATTTGGCCCAGCTTGCTCAATTTGTCCTGTTATACAGCCCTCAAGGTTTTCCTATAGAAATTCTGTAATTTACTTGTATTGAGTAAGTCTGTTTGGTTAGTTCAAAATGCAGAAATTGCATCTTTCCTGCCAGATAAGCCCTTTCGGGCATGTGTTGCTGGCAGGGCCATTGAGAAACCGACTCTAACGTGGTTAGGGCAATTATAGTGTGTTTCTCGCCCTTTCACATCCATGTCGCTGTACCTCACACTCCCTGCCACCTGTTCAGTGAAGCACAAGCTGTGCATAGAGATGAACTGTCTTTGTGTGTCTTTTTCTTTGTCTCTTTCCATTGCATATACACATCAGGCGTTACAGATGTGATCCAGTGAATCTTACAATCCTATCCAGGTCACAGTGTACCCTAAAATCAAAGGACAAAAAAAAAAATGTCTGAAAAGCAAATTAAACCTATGTATTGCCACACTTTCTGCCAAACAAAATGCATGTAATGTCCATTACTGTAATACAATTGTAATACAATTACAAAAATTGTACAAAAAAAGAAAAATGTTCTGTGCATAAATAACAATCAACTTTTACATTGAAATATATAAACACATAATGAGAACATGGTGAGTTGTATGTGGTTATATTTAAATAAAATAAAAATGGTACTTTTAAAGGTGTAAATTAAACGTTAATTAAGTATGATTACTTATGAATCATTAAAAAAAATCACTTATTGTGTTTAGACAAATTTGATTACAAAAAAGGAGCCTGTAGTCAAAATGTATCCATTATGTAATCATTGATGGCTGATGGGTTTTAAAATAGAGGAGGCATAGTAAATTAGAGCAGTCTAGTGAACTGGAGGATTTAAAAGGATTTTTTACATTACATATATGCATATGCACTATACAAGACAATAAAAATATAATATAATTTCACTTATTTGGCAATTTAAGAAAAGCCAGGGTTTAGACTTAATATTTTATGTTTTACATTGGTCACAAAAAACATCCACATTATGAAGATATTAAATTAATAAATAGTGATTTTAATAACAGTTAATTAATTATTTCTCATTTTCCTTTTCAGAATTTGACTGTGCCTTCTTTGCCTCTAAGGACAAGCTGCCACTATTTGTAATACTATTCAGAGCTTTAATCTGCTACATAAAGGTCTTTAAATGATGGTCATTTGGGGGCTTCTTGTTATTACAACTGGCACATCATATAATTATTCAATAAAACAGTTTATTTTCCTTAAACTGATATTGGATTAAAATATGTACCAATGATACATCCCTCAGAATTTTTTTAGCGGGTTTTGTGAGATCAATCCAATAGATGCCCATAGTGTAACAAGCCCTATCGTGTAGCATACCACGTCTAACTGTGTCACCATCCTGGAATGTTTTGAAGCAACAGACACTTCTCCCAGCAGTTAAAAATTCACACAGTTATGAAAAGTGTCCTTGCAATGCACCGACAAAAGGCCATAGCCCTACCTCACCTCAGTGCCTCAGGCTATGTCTGTGTGCCTAGAAAAGCACCATACTCTCAAAAGAAGCCCCTGCCTTAATAATAATAACACGTATCCCTGTTCCAGTCTCAGACTCTCGACCTTCACTTCAGTGCATACTGATGTCTATTATAAGAGGTCTGGTCAGAAACATGCAAGTCTCCATGGTCCTCTGCAGGGCTTGCATTTGTTTAAGTGGGTTGTTGAGTCAGTCTGCCTGCACAGTTCTGCGTTAAAGGTGAAAACAGCATGCTGGCCTGCAGAAGACAACTATGACTTGCTTCACTAATCAGTCAGGGGGGAATGCACATAGAAGGAATTGCATTCACGGTTACTCCTATTTATTTGTATGCATGTGTTGTTTTGCCACCCGATTCACTAAAGAAATTATGCAAATCATATAACGACCGAAATCTGTAGAACACAATTAGCATGGTGCAATTCCCAGTCTTGCGAGTGCTGATTCGATTTGATTTGGTTTCACATACTTTTGATTTGATTTCGATTTCTGATTCATTTAGCTTTTATGAAAAAAATCTCTCTGCAACTTCTGTAAACAAACAGACATAGTGTTTCAGACTGCTTCATACCAGCTTATATGATTCATTTGTTGGTGAAACACACTTATTGCACTATGTTTTTGATTCGTGATTAGTCATTTGTATGTGAACCCAACAATACTGCCATGATCAATAGAAACTTTGGTTGCACTTTATTTTACAGTACATGTACTAACATGTACTTATAGTGTACTTACAGTGTATTTATCTAAGAAAGTTCTGGTAACACAAGGTAACTACATGGGGTAGGGTTAGGTTTAGGGGTTGGTTCAGGGTTAGTACCTAGTTATTACATAGTTATTGTAATTACTATAATAAGTACATAGTATGTACATGAGGAACAGGACTGTAAAATAAAGTGCTACCGAAACTTTGCATAAGCATCTCTTTGTAATTTTATTTCAGTTTTCTGCTTACTTTGCCATGCAGATAGCTGAAAAGAATGAAAATGACCTGTACTAAATAAAATACTCCCTTGGTGCGACAGACCTAAAAGGCTGGAGAGAGAGACAGAGGTTGTGCATGGATGAGGCAGCTATCCTCTGAGAGTTTCTGCTCTTCATTTCATCAAGTCAATTATTTTAGCACTCCAGGCTCTGTGCCCGTCCGCTCCTGAAAGCCTGGGCCATGGATGGGTCAATTAGCCTGCATGGACCACCAGAGGCCCTCTACAAGGAGCAGGATAAGTAAAAAAGATGCTCTGATTTCTTCGCCTGCCTGAGGTGTAATGAAGACTTCCCTAATAAAGACACTGCCCTTGACTGAGCCGCACACTTTCGATGTACCTACTGTTCGCTTCTGAGCACGTAGTCAATTCGGCCTGTGTTTGTGTGCTTCATTACTCTGCGTGTGCCAGCTGTCTTAATCAATTACTTCTTGCTTGTTAATAGCACTGGGGACCAGATTCAGTGGGCGAAGAGCATTGATCCCCAGTTCACATTTGCATTACAAGTGGGTTGTTCTCGTTCTTGGCCAGACTGCGGTCTGCAAACTTCTCTGGATCAGTTAATTTACCGATCGTTTACTTTCTTGCCTCATGCTCAGACATGCCGTGATGGACAGGAACTCTTTTAGTACATAGTTGGGCATTGCTATTAGAGTGTCTTCATCCACAGGAAGCCCATCAGAGTCTTAATCTCTCTCCCCACTTCCCTCATTATTATTTCATGTGGTTAGTCAGAAACGAGAGATATTATGTTGACAGCATGATGGTTTTAGGCTAATGGAAGGGCTTGTTGAAAAAGCAGAGTTAAGTTAATAGAATGGACGGAGCTCTGCCAAAAGCAGATTTCCTCTTGTCAGTACGGGATGAAGTCATTTTAGATGGTGTTTATTAGACCGCTGTAGGCGATGTTCCTCAACAGCAAATGTCATTAACGGCCGTCTTGTGCTAGTAGTGGGGGAAGGCCAATTATTGCTGTGTGCTGTGATTCTTGAATGTGTGTTATTCCATACGTCTTACTGAAAACAGTACACAGAGGTACTGTGAGGTGGTCAATTCAACTCTTATGAGGCTGCAAATTTATTGGAACATAATCAAACACATCTACTGCTTCCAGAGAACTGGCCCTGATACTGAACGGAGCTTTACTTATGGTCCTCAGAGCAAATATTTGCTCAGTTCTTAGAGGAAAGTCACAGAGCTATGCCCTGCTGAAAAGATATTGCAGGTTTGCTGATGTTGCCACCAGACTTCTTAACTAGCTAAACCAGTTCCATGATCAACCAGTTTTACCAGAGAGAAAGACAGGCAAACCAGCACTAACCAACATGAACCAATTCTAGAAAGCCTTCACAAGTTGAAAAGAGGTTTCAGTTAATGCATACTTGTTTTCGTGTAACCATTCAGAACTCCTTAGAAACCATGCAAAACAATCTGGAAATCTGGAAAATATAGTTTAAGTTGGTAACTTAAAACTGGTTTTTATCTGTTCTTATGCAGTCTGAGCTGGTGTTTGGTCCAAGATTGGAACATGTATACAAATATACAGTATTTCTATATAGTTACCATGGATTTGCTACCCACAATGGATGGATTTTCCAATAGGGAAAACATTTCAGTAGCTAATACCATATGGCTAATTTGTTGAGAGAGACTCTCAGTTCATCTCAGTTCAAACATCTCTGTAGCTGCATTGCAGTCTTTAGGGCCGGCCGATCCCAGCTGAAGTACGGACATTGAAAGGGTAGTGGGAGAGAGGATGAGAGAGTAAAGGGAGTTGAACAAATAGCCCCTTTGACAATGCTCTTTCCCTGCACTGTAATTGCTGTCGCCCATCAAAAAGATGATTACATCCACGCCTATCTAATGCTAACACTCTCCTGACAAGGCTCGCTAAACCAGCTACTTTATGCATGACCATCGCTGTCAGTGTACCGTTGACGGCAAAGAGCACTGCTGCTTAATGCCATTTTAGAGATGGAATAATAGCTAGCTTAACAAAATAGTGAGGAATGAGGTTAAAAAAGAAAGAAAGAAAGAAAAAATGGACAAAAGCATGTTTCCAGTCAAAGTAAAGTGGTAATTATCTGCGTTTTTACTTGTTGGATGGGTGACCATTGATTTGGCAATGACTCTTTTTTGGGGGGGTTGTGCAAATGCACTGGACAAATCCCTCAATTAAACTGAACAAACTACTAGTTGCTGATGAGACAGAACAGATGGTGGCACGAACCTGGACTGGTGTTGATGGGCATATGGTTTACAGAGGGATGGGGTACCTTCGTTATTAGGGCAGCATATTTAATAAGGGTGCAGAGCGGTGTGACTTTACCTCAGCAAGTCCTCATTAGTGATGGGCTAAAAGCCAGACTAATTGATCAAGAAATATTGAGGTATTTTATGAATATAGATATCCGCAAATAAAAAGGATGGTACTATGGCACCAAATATAAGAGAGTGTGTGTGTGTGTTTGTATATATATATATATATATATATATATATATATATATATATATATATATATATATATATATATATATATATATTCTATCTATATAATATTGTATATCTTTTGCTACCATAAACATAAAAAATAATAATAAAGTTCTATAAAATATAACATATACTATATATATTGATTGGAAAAATAATTATAAAATATAAAATATTTTCCATGCACAAGCCATTAGTCATATCTTTTAAGCATTGAATCTGATAATGGAGTCCCCAATATTTTGTGGCCAAAAAAAAAAAAATGTAGAAGGATGCGCAAAGTCGATCAAATCACAAAGACCTGCTATTACTGTGTGATTTTTCCTCAGGAAAATGTTTACCTCCTTGAAAAAAAACATGAATTCTTCCATTGGTTAATACCACCATAATTTTCGTGTGGATCCATGGCTCTGGGCAGGCAGAAATATTTGATTTAGAAGATGAACAGACTAACATTAGAAGAGATGAAAGCACCTTTCCAATGCAAACACTGTTTTATTAACGCTGCTGCTCAGAGGGCCTTAGCTGCTAGATCAGGCTCAACACACTATAGGCACTGAATTCTCAATCATGGACTTTCTGCAGAACTTTTTAAATAGTCTTTTTTCTTCTAGAAGTGGGGTCGGGTTTGCTGTAGGTTTGTTATGTCTCGCTGTGGAGGCTGTTTATAATGAGGGATCAGTAATAATATATTTATTCAAGCTTCAGGTCTTTCTCACGTGTCTCTCCATGCGTAGTAATGTGCCTGGCTCACACTTAATGAGACTTTAGGAGTATACTGATGTTAATTATGTTCTTCTTTACATTCAGATCACTGAGCTCATCCCACTTACTCCACTTCTCTCTAAAAAAAGTTTTTATTTTTTTATTTTTAGAGAGTATGTCTGCAGGTAAGCGTGATTTTTATGGAGAAGATAGTTAATATGTTGCATTATATTGGATTATATGCTGTGCATATGTCTTCATAGCCTAGGTTAATTCTTAGACCAGTTTTCATGCATGCACAATGAAGTCCTTCATACTGTTTATTGGTGTTGCAACTATAATTTCTACAAATATAATTTTGCCTGTGTGTGTGTACTATATGTATATAATGAGACTATTCTAGCAGTGTGTCTAGTTCTTCAGACATAAGGTAGACTTAGACAGTGTAGATTCAGGTATCATTCAAGCTAGCAGGGAGTCAATACTCAGCAGCCATGCTGGGTGATTCTGTACAAAAGCACATGCTCTGCGTGTTTGCAGCTGGTGCATCTGAGGGAATCCACATCTAATGGAATTCCAACCAATTACTGGCTTTAGTCGGAGCTTCATTAATTCCATCAAGTCACTGGTCTGGATGCATTTCATTCACTTTCCTTTAATTAGACAGGTCTTAAATCAATTAGAGTGTAGGGCTGGCAGCAAAACACCACAATAGCACCTTTCTGCAGGTTTTTATAGATAAGGAACTGTAAAAATATGCTTCCCTATGGGGATGCCTCAAAACCTTAATACAGCCAATGCCATTACTTTTACATTAAATGCATGTCATTATTGAACAAAAGCTACTTTAATAGGTGAATATCTGAAGTTCTGAAACAAAATCTGATGTTAGTAAAACCTACGGCGAATCAATTTTTAAAAAATAACATAAGTTGGCAGTGTTGTAGCATACAAAATATACTGCATTGCAGTGGGTCTTTCTGGTCAAATGATCAAGAGTCTAAATCAATCATTACAAAAGTGTTAACTCAGCACAGTTTTACACTTTTCCCACAGATTTATGCCTCCAGATACATTTCAATTGGTATTTTACTGCTAATATAGCAGTAATTAGAAGAGACGGGCAGGAGATCCAAAGTACTTGAGTGAAATTACAGCAATGATCAATAATGAAAACTCATTAATTTTGTGACTTGATTTTTCCCAAAGCGTTTTACACCTATCAAAGTCCAGATGCCATAAGCATACATACAAAAAGGGCTGTCGTTTTGTACATTTCTGATTTAATAGGGTGGCATTCTGGGAGATACCTTGCAGTCAAAGTGTTAGAGAAGGGTGGCAACTGGCATCCCGGATTGAAACAATCAGCTTACTCCAGAATAAGATTCTTAATACAATTTCAGTTGTATAGTGTTTTTAAAGTTTTACCCATTGCTGCCAAGGAGCTTTATGAAATGAAAAAAAAAAATAAACAAAGAAAAGAAAACGATAACTAACAACCCGAAGTGAGAAAGCCACAGGAAACAATGGCAAGAAAAAAAATCCCTAGGATGCTTAAGTAGACGAGAAAGTAATTTTAGCTGTAATTTCAGTCAGAGCAGCAACCGTCTTCAACATTGAGTGTGTTTATATAGTGTGCAATAAACAAATATTAAAATTCAATGTATTCAAACCAAAAAACACAAGTTGACGACATTGAGATGAATGTTTTTCCTTAGTTTTGATATACCGAGTGTACCAACTGGGTTTTGTTAATACAGTTTATGACCTTTCCTTCATATTAAAATATATATCTGATCTGACACATCTGTACATAAACCAACAATTAAAAATACTGTTCCATCTCCACCTCCAAACCCTCTTAACATCGCACAGATAAACAACAACTAAATACTACATTTCTCAAATGGACCGAATTGAACTTGCCTATTTTGGTGAGTTTGTGTTGTTTTGGAGTGGTTGCCAAATTAAGGTGCATGTGATCATTACCAGTTTACCATGCTCTGATCTTTCGCCAGCATGAAGTCGACCCAGGTCTCTCTAGACAGGCTGAAGAACTGTAGCGTAAAGCTCTAGATTTATAGGACATTTTACAATCACAGAAGCGTATCTGACGTCAACGCATTCTGATGGTTGGCAGAGAATGGGGAAACTGTCTAGTCGTATCCAGCGTGGCTTTATGCCCAGCAGGTTTTAAATTAAGGGGAATGTTGAAGTTATGAGGCGGTGCCAAAAGCTCTTTCGACGGTCTGTTTGAGCGCAAGCAGAGTAAGATAAACACTGAGTGCTTGTGAGAAGCTCCTTCAATCTGCTCTCGTGTTTAGCTGCTAATATGTTTGGGTTTGATCATGGGCACGGCAGGCGCCGTTTGATGAATCGCAGGCTGCAGAGCGAAGCGGAGAAGGCATTGATTTCCCCAGTGCCAGTTCTTTTACCTCCCACTCTCCTAGCATTGCTGTTCTCTGTGAGGGGTTTCGGAATCCTTGGAGCTGATTTAGAGGAACCGGAGAGCGCAGAGTATTCCAGCTGTCAAGCTCTAATGCCGAGATCGGCGGGCTGAGATAATTAGCATGGTCACAATACCAGAATTCCACAATTATCAACTCCGATTTTAATACAACACCAAAAGCTTTTATGCTGATGAACACATTTGACCTTTATTTAAAAGGCATAAAGGCTGTACATTACTGTTGAGAAGTTTGCGGTCAGCAAGGACACATTAAATTAATCAAAAGATAGAGTAAAGACTTTCATAATGTTACAAAGGATTTCTATTTCAAATAATTGCTGTTCTTTTTAACTCATCAAATAATCCTGAAAAAGAATAGCTTTGACAACATTTTAAAATACTATATTGGTAGCATATCACTCAATATTATATTTTTTTACTCGCAATGCCTGCATTCACTTGTATCATTTAAAGTGGCTTTAGTTTTTAGGAATAAATTTTTCAATTATTTCAACAAATTATCATAGATCTTGATATCGGTCATTTACCGATAATCTGCCGTAACATGAATATAATTACTAACTGATCATATTATAATGTAATACATTATTTTCATTTAAGTGAACATCAAATAATAAAGAGCAAAGCAATACATTGTTGGCAGTGAATGGTTTTCTCTGGTCAGATCTCTTTAGACTGAAGCAGAAGGCCTCTTGTTCACCATGGGAATGAAAACCACATTTATTTGTGCGAATCTCTTTTAACAAAAACGAGAACAAAAGATCTGAATAACATTGCCAGAAATAAGGCTAAATTCTGCTGTGAAATGACCCAGTGGGAGCAAGTTGACCCTGAGGACAGTACGAATGCTCAGCCAATATTAGCACTATTAGTTTGGTGAGCACAATAAAAGCACTTCAGACACAGTGAATCATCTCTCCCGCTCCTGATGCCGCCCAAAGCACTTGCACTGGCCAAACATTATTCTCTTTGAATAAAAACACGCAGAAGAGATTTTTTTTTGTCCACCAAATACTATAAAGTATTAGGTTTTATTGATGTTGGGATTGCAGATGTGTATGCATTCAAACATCTTCAGGACTTCAGTATTATCTCAGCAACATTGCATTCTGCAAAATAGGAAATGCTTTTGAAGAGACTGACCTATTCTTTGAATGGCCCAATGTCCCAGGGAGACAAGTTTTGCCATGAAAACATTTTCTTGCAGAGAGTTTGATTTGGATCAAATCGCTCCGCTTTGAGGCTTGATTGTTCTGACAGAAAACAAATTCTCCTTGTTGGTTTGGTTTTGTTCGTCCAGCTTTAGCTAAAGCTGTGTGATATTGGGGTTCCACTCCTTTTAACCAATGATTTCTGTGACTTTTCTAAAAAATATTATTTTATATAGACACCCCTGTTAAAAATTTTGGGATTTTGAGTCTCTTATGCTCATTAAGGCTGTAAAAATTATTGACCCCTAGTTTTGAATAGCATATAGTAACACAAAATTTTATATTTTGTATAAACTTTTTAATTATCAAGGAATCCAAAGAATCACAGGTCCTCAAAAATAGCAAGATGCAACTGTTTCCAAAATTGACAAAAAATCAGCTTATTAGAATGATTTCTGAAGGATCATGTGACACTGAAGACTGGAGTAATGATGCTGAAAATTCAGCTTTTCTTCATTGGAATAAATTATATTTTAAAGTACATTAAAATGAAAAACGGTTATTTTAAATTACAACAGTATTTCACAAATGTACAGTTTTTCTAGCAAAAGAAATACAAAATAAAGAAAAACCATATTTAAAATCTCAGTGATCCCAAACTTTTGAATGGGAGTGTATTTTATAAAAGCAATTTATAGCCATTAAAATATTTTATATAAAGTATATTTTGTTTTAATATTAATTGAATTTTGATGACTATTGCAGATCTGGGAATCATGCTTTTAAAATTCCCAAGTATTTCCATGACAAGGTTTTCCATGACTGTGAGAACCCAGCTTGATCTAACAGTGAACAAATAAATGTGGTCATCACAGGTTGTTTAAATAAGTTGGCAACCGGTTGTGAGACATTTCTGAAATTCAAACTATAATCTGTCTGATGTGTTCCATCATATCTCTCTTTAGATAGCTCTGGTCTCTGATGCTCTGTCGCTTAATGTTCATACTGTAACACTTTCCCTTCATTATACAGAGACATGAGAGACTTTTTGACACATTTTAGCATTTGAATGCCTTATGCATTAGAATTCTTTAGCTTATGTTTTGCAGATTTTATTTTATATGGTATCTCGTGCTGTTCTGACATTACTTACAAATGCACTGTGAGGTCTTAGTTTAGCATTATTATCTGGTCTGCAGTTCTTAAAGTAGTTCTTGTTTTTTTTTAAACCAGGTCTATTTTTACATTGACAAACTTAAAAGCCCAATGCTTGTTGCGAAACAATGAAACACAACACCAGCCAGAGACTGAATGTAATTATGTGTATTGCTTGTACTACACTACAAACAGCAGTGCTTTAAACGAACTGTCTCATGATTTAAGCAAGACACAGAACAAAATCTCATTAGTTGTTATTGAACAACTAGTTGACCATTGCGACTCAGGCCTACTTTCCCTAATACTGCCTTGCTGCAAAGATAATTAAACCTATTTTTAAGGACCAAAAAAACATTTTTTACACAAATAAATTATTTAGATTACAAGCCTGACCAGGTTGAGATACAAGCTTACACCAGCAAACCAATTTTGGCTAGTTTAAGCTGTTTCTTTCAGCCATGCAGGCATTCAGGATTAGACAAAACCTTTTCTGGACTTTATTTACTGTTAGGATCTTCCAGCAGATTGTCTGTTGTTATGGTGCTATCCAACCTGTGCAGGTATCATGTGTCTGTGTGCTCCTGGTGTATTTTAGCACAAGTCCTGTATGCTGTCCAAACAATCAGTAGTCTTTAGATGCATTTAGACCCCCGCTATGTACACATTGCTCTCCACACCGGTCCTTTTCGGCTGTCATCCTCTCAGCTCTTCCACAGGATTTATTATTGGCTCAGAGCTTTTAGCAAAAAAGTGTTTTGCTTCTGTCACTTATCAGAACCTGTTGAAGTCAGAGTGCCAGACTGCCAAGCATGTTTAAAGTAATAGTTCAACCAAAAATTTATATTCTTTCATCATTTGCTCACTTCCTTTTCCTTTTTTTCTTTCTTCTGTTGAACACAAAAGGGGAATTATGAAGTAGACATTTTCCATTAAGTTTATAGCGAAGATGTCTTGTCAAGCCTCAAAAAGGATAAAAAAGTATGGAAGCCTGTTTCTGTGTCAAGAGTAAAAAAATATATGTGATTTTATAATTGCAACTTTGTATGATATGAGACTTGGTTATATAATAATGCAACGTTTTATATCACAATTACAAATAGACTATCTCATGTTTTTTGTGTATTTATATCATATGATGTGACTTTATTATTTATATCATACGATATGCACTTTTATTGCATGATTCTAGCTGTGTAAACTTGCAGCTTAGCTTACATCTTCAACTTTTTATTTCATAATTGCAACATTTCATTGTACAATGTGACTGTATTGCGTGATTGTGTCTTCATATTGCACAATGTGGTTATATAACTGTAGTTTGTTATACAATTGCGATTTATCTCACAATGTGACTTATTTCACGTTTTATATTGTTAAAGTTGCTAGTTTATATCTCACACGACTTGTTAATTGTACAATGACATCACATTTATATTTCACAATTTCTGCTTTATTCAGCACTTTATATTCTTACTTTTAACTTTGCCACAATTACCTGTTTAAGTTTTTACTCTGCGGTGGAAACAGGCTTACTTAAAAAAAAAAAAAAAAAATCGATAAAATTCTTGTTTTGTGTTCAACAGAAAAAAATAATAGCTATCCCACAGGTTTGGAAAAACATTTTGGGGGGGGAAATATTACTTTAGCCAACACATCGGCTATTGTGTGCATATTGATTGCTATTTAATGCCACTATTCCTGCATCTACAGTAGAGTCAGATTGGAAAGCACTGTGAAATGTAGTTTCTGTGCAGATTAGTCTATATTCAGTGGTTCAAAATGACCGATTCTGCTGAATTGGTATGCATGTGTTTTCTAGCGTGCATCTGTATCACTGATGTTGTTTATCAGCTCTTTTATCCTCTGCATTGCAGCCACTTGGTCAATATTAAAACTACTATCACAATGAAAAGTTGTGGAAATGGGGAACGATTGCCCTGGAGGCAAAGCTGGCTGCGTGTAGAAGAACGCTTGCCTGCAGCTCTCGTCTTCGGGTTGACCAGAATTTGAACCTTCGTTGTTCAGACTCTTTGATTAGTCTCTCTTGGAGACAGAGCGCTGATGGAAGTGGGCGGACCGTGAAGTCCCTTCAGCCCTGACCTTTCAACCCCCTTTACTGCTTTACCTAAATCCATCGTGCCACTGAACATGGGGCCTCGTTTCCATGACAACCTCACTAGGCATTAATAAAGGGCCCTGTCCTATGCGCAAACTTACCATTCATTTCACAATGCCAACCGTTTCTGCTCTCCAGTCTATGATCGACTGTTGCTGATTGTCGGCGCTTATCTGCGTGAGACAGTAGGATGTTAACGGCGCTCGTCGGCAGAAGTGACAAACAGCGCTGTCCTGTCGGCAATGGAATGATGACAGTGTTCAACTTCCACGTCTGCCATTTCATTCCATGCTTAAACGCACATGCTAACGCACAGACAATTACAAATACATGCACTTCCCATGAGAGAATCCCAGATTGGTTTTGTGTTGAAAAACCAGCACGTGAACATAATTCATTGGTGCTGTTGCGTTGAGTCGTGCCTTTTGTGCTTTCAGAATCTGCGTCTAATTTAAAATTAAGATGCATAACGCGCACATGTCTTGGGAATGATCAAAACAAGACCTCAGCTGCCTATCCTCCCTCCCATTTCTTGTTGCTCTGTTTCGGAGTTGAGATAATGCCCTGATGTTTGTGTACACGCGCGTGTCGCATTTGACAGTCAATTCTGCCAATGCTTCACAGCTGCTCCGTTTGAAAGCAACCCGCCATCTAAAACAGGATGTTCTTGTCTTGTATTTTCCAGGGAGCTGTGTGGGGACGGTTATAGGTCTGTACGGTGAGACCATTGTAGTGCCATGCAACGATGGAACTAAGAAGCCAGATGGCCTTATTTTCACCAAATGGAAATACGTGAGTTTTTTCTCTGAGCATCTGGGCTTTTACTCTACCCTGCTAGCCAGTCTGGGTAGCCAAGCAATATACAGCTACTCTCATCCTCATATTGATTTCTAATTGAATCACTCTAGGTGCTAAATGTGTGTTTGTCGGTTTGCTAACGGCCCTGTTATCTCGTTCAGGTGAAAGATGATGGCTCTCCCGGTGATCTTCTCGTGAAGCAGGCTCAGAAAGATGAAGCGACTGTATCCGCCACAGATGGCTACAAAAGTAGAGTTAGCATCGCCGCCAACTCCAGCCTCCTGATCGCCCGAGGCTCGCTGGCCGACCAGAGAGTGTTCACCTGCATGGTGGTGTCTTTTACCAACTTAGAGGAATACTCGGTGGAAGTGAAAGTTCACAGTGAGTATAAATAAAACACACACACTCGCACAATATATTAATAAATAAGAGCAAATCAGAGAGGAGGATAGGAAAATTCAAGCACAGCTTCAGTCTATGATGAAACCGAATGTAAGCATCAGATCTCAAATTGGACTGGAAAGGGGGTGTAGAGATGTCAGATATGGCAGAGAATAACATGGGTGATCTACTTTTGTAGCCTTGATCTAGTTGCATGCTTTTAGATGGATACCAGAGAAATTATATTAATATTGTGCACAGTGTTCTACCATAGATCAGAAAGATTGGCTGTGCTTGGGAATGGATTGTGCATACTAAGCAATACGTACTGTAAGAGTACAAAATAAACGTATAATATATACACATATATGCATGCAATCTTTTTTTTTTTTTACTTTACACATTTTTATAACTTTTAAAATATTAAATTCAGTGAGTGGCATACAGTTATCATTTAGGTAAATCCAGTTGTAATCCTTTATTGTGTCAAAATATTATTTGAACTTTTGTCCAATCAAAAATGAGTCAGAGGTTTTCTAGTGCATTCATCGCAATGGAAATGGAGGGCCAAGTGGAGAGCACTGCATTTTAGGATACGGTATTAGTCATAGTGTACTCAGGTTGTAACTATAATGGATATTTTGGCAAACAGAGTACTGTAGGTGGTCTGGGTAGTTGACAGTTCAAGCACTTTGTTATATATATATATATATATATATATATATATATATATATATATATATATATATATAGACTTAGCATATAAACATTTTATATATTTATATATAACATATATATACATTCTTTTTCTTTGTAGAATCCATAGAAATGAAATGTCCAAGAAAACTAAAATCTAACTACCCCCATTCTATGCATAGAAGTATTTTGTCAACAGCATTCATACTGTATACTGCTGTATGCACAGGATGCTGATATGTAGGTATCAAACATACCTACATATTTTTTGATGTCTTATCTCTTATTTCAGAAAAACCATCAGCCCCTGTAATCAAAAACAACGCGAAAGAACTGGAAAACGGCAAACTGACGCAGGTGAGTCACGCTATGCATGCACTTCCCTTTAAGACCCAGAGCTTCAGCTGCTGCTGGTACTGCTGCTACTGCTGTTGTCTCCTGTATCCAGTGTTTGCTTCAGTACACAAACCAGCCAGTGTACTAACAATGTGCAGGATCAAACCCTGTGCCTTTGTTTTCATTACTCAGCATGCCCCTCCAATAGTCTCAACATTGACACACACCTGCTGTTATCACAGTCAGAGGTGGCTCAAAGACTGCGCTAATGATACGGACATCAGCGGACGCATCTGTGGGGCGTACACACCTGATTTAGGCAGTGCTCGAGCGATTGTCACCCACGGCTACACAGGAAAAAACACTTTTATGTTGTTTAGAGTTTGCATCTCAAAAGCAGGACGGCAGTCACGTTATTTGGTTGCATGAGAACAGGAAGGAGCTTTGATTTGAACTACTTGGAGCACATGCAAGGCTTCCCACGCAGTCCTTATGACTGGTGTTTGTAAATGGAGCTGGGGGTCGTTATTTTTCATTTCCTCCCTCAATCGCTCTCTCTTTTTAATGTAGTTCAGAGGCGCTGGGATCTTAGAGTCTGGCTGAGGCGGAGGTGTGGGGTGGGGAAGGCTGAGGTTGTGTATACAGCATTATGGGACTTTTTTTTTTTTCATGGCCACCCACCGAGGTCTGTCGTGTTCAAAGTGTCAAGACTTACTTAGACAGAGAAAGGGGAAGGGGAAGGGCATGGATGAAGGAGCGCCTCCTCTGAATTTAGAACATGCAGGGTGGCTGAAGGTCTCTGGAAAGAGAGAATTAGAAAGAGGGGTGAGTAAATTTAAATAGGTGTGCAGCATTTCAGGCTGTAAATGCATTGTATTGAGAGGCTTGTGTTCATTTTTCAGAATTTTTGAAAGGTGAAGGAGCTTCATATTGCTAATCAAAACTAGCTCTTTAAAATGTTTTGGGATTTATAGTATGAATTCTGAAGTCTGGATTCCAGAGATGTTCTGTACAGCCACAGAAAATCATGTGAATCAGCAAACATACAGCACAACCAGTGTAGTCTGTTTCTCCAACAATGACTGTTATGCACCTGGGCTTTTAGTTTTTTTTTTAGCATGTTTTTGACTAAACATCTCACTAGAAGAGCCAGCTCATAAGAGCTCATTCACTTGGTAATAAAGACTATAGTGGTCATGCTGAGTTGTTTGTTTTGCACTCGGAAGACTTTTGTAAAATAGTTTATTTAGTCAAAAATAGCTGCAAAAAAAAAAAAAAAAGGCTCGTCACACTGTGTTTTAGATTGTCTAAATAATTGACTCATATGAGTCATTAATTTAGTTATGCTATGAAGACCATTACATGAGCAAATAATTTTATTTCATTTTATTTATTTATTTATGTTTTTGTAAAGCAGAACCTTTGGACTTGCAGGTTTAAGTCTCGGTGCTGACAGAAGTTGGGGGGGGGGGGGGGGGTGTAACGAACAACACTTTCTTCCACCCTCAGTGCCCATGGCTAAAGGGCAATGCACTGAACCCCCGGGCGCTGGATATAGCTGCCCACTGCTCCGGGTGTGTGTTCACGGTGTGTGTGTTCACTGCTTTGTGTGTGCACTTGGGTGGGTTAAATGCATAGCACCAATTCTGAGTATGGGTTACCATACTTGGCAAATGTCACGACTTTCATTTTTCTTTTTTTCTTTTTTACTGATTCTCAAAAGAATGTCTCTTGTTTTTGGGTGAATCAAAAACACAGCATGACTGGTGTAATCTGATTCAGGAATAAATTATCCTTTTGAGATATTTATTTTGTGTGCGAGTCAAAAATATGTTGGATGTAGCTTGATTCTCGGATGAATTACTCTTAAGAGTTGGTTCTTTTTAAGCAAAGATGATGTATGAATCTCAGTTTAGAAGAAAGATTTGCCCTGATGACTGGTTTTGTGCTCCAGGGTCACATATAAATAATGCTAAAATGACTGTTTTGCAAGAACAGTTTGAATTTTTTTTTGTTTTGTTTTTTTCGTGATTTGGCAATGGAATTGCATTTTCTGTTTTCCATTTACTTTTTTCCCCTCAAAATTACAAAAATACTAAAATGGTTTCTCCTAAAATAAATCCTTAAATTGGTTGCTGAAACAATGCAGAAAGCATGTATAAATAAACGATTTAGCAGGCGTATTTCATTCTTAGCGAATCCCCCAGAGAGTCCAGGAAGGAAAGTGCTTAGTCACAGCTGCTCTGTTCCACGGCTCAGTGGAAGCTACAGGCTTCAGGCAGCACTCTGTGCTTGAGAGGTGATGTATCATAGTCCTGCTCCTGAGGAGGGTCCGGTGTGTTATCGGAGATCGGAATCACGCTACGGTGATTTCCCCATCTCCCCCTCTTTCGTGGTTCCTCTAAGTCTTGAATTTCTCACGCCACCCTGAACACCTGAACTCATGCATCATCCTGCTGTCTGCTCTGCTCTCCTGCCATTATTACCCTTCTCTCTTTCTGCTGATCTCTCTATCCCGGGGCAGGTAGCTCGTCAGCATGTGATCCTGTCAGCGTGTTATTAATGCAGAGCCTCTTTGGCCTCTGGCGGCATTTTTACTCAACCAGAGAGAAGGAAAAGGGTGAGAGAAAGAAAAAGAGGAAATGAAAGACTGAGTTAAAAACCCACCCACTTTAGCTCATACAGATGATGTCATTATATATGTCAAGGTATCTTCCACCAAAATTGTAGCCGCACTGGGATAAAATGACCATGAGTAATTATGTCATGAACCAAAAGGAGTCACTTGCAAATACACACCTAAATCGTATTGAAGGAAATGACACATCATGTAACAATCTAACGTGATACTAGTGCCTGAGTCATGAATGTGTAAGACCGGCGAAACCTAAAGGGTTTGAGTATCACAGACTTGAACCTCATCCAAATTCTTGATATTGAGAGAGGTTGTGATACAGTCACTAAAGCAGATGTGCTTTTTTTTTTCTCTGTGTGTGTATGTTAGTTGGGGGAATGTGTGGTGGAGAATGCCAACCCACCAGCAGATCTCATCTGGAAGAAGAACAACCAGACCCTAGTGGATGACGGCAAGAGTGAGTCCAAATCAGGCATTCAATGAAAAGAAAAACATTTAAACAAGTGCACTAAACACAAAAATCTGACATACAATAAAGGGCTTTGTAAGTATATATATATATATATATATATATATATATATATATATATATATATATTAAAATAATTATACAATTGTATACCAGTGTATGCCAGTCAGAAATATTTAAAATTGTGCCATGATAAATTGTGTTAGTTTTCCAATTCACACTAGACCGATCACATTATATAAATCATAAATTTTAACCAAAACAGGATAATTTGTGTGTAATTTATGACATTTAATTTCCTGTCTCACCATGTATTTACCACAAAATAATGGTGAACTGGCATTTAAAATATGACATTCATCGTTAATTTATTACTTGTTAACATATCTCACGTATTAAAATAAAACAAACAATGCTTTATTTTTCTTTTAATATATATTAAAAATATTCTCAAAGGTTAACATTTGAATTAGATATTAAAAGTAAAGTCATGTTGTTTACTACTGAATGCTAACGACAGGAGTCCAAACCCTTGATGGTAGAGAAACGAACATTAAGGATAATCCCAACATATCAGTTTTTATGAACTTTGTTTAAATTCTTTCTGAAGTTTTTTTAAAATCACTCTTCTGTAATTGAGAAAGCACTTGTTTCCTAGAATGACTCAACAATTATGTGTAATATTTCTGTCAAGTTATTACAATGAATGATGTGTTTCTACATTGGATGTGTGCAGTATGTTGCAACACAACAGAACAAAATATTGTGCATATTGTAAGCATACTGGAGCTGTCTTCAGTGCAAGCAGAACTACTTCTTCCACTTATCTCCCATCTGTCTGAAAAAAAGGAGATTCATTTACAAAATGTTTGGACTAATTGCTATGGATTTTATTTGCCATACTTTCTTTTTCTCAGCTTGGACTGACTAGATTTTATTCTAACCAGGTGTATATCCAGATTGGTCATTCAAAAATCTAATAAAGGAAACGTACCCCTTTAACTGTTTCTGAAGTCTTGAACTCACAGCTGATTGGTTTGTGGTTAGTAAACATTCTCACAGTGTTGACAGACTCAGACTGTTGCTACGTGGTTTCGGGCATTTCCAGTGTAGACGAGGTGTGACAGTCTCTGTGTTTACCAGCTCTAATGATTGATGTGGATATATGTGTGTTCGTGTGTGACTGCAGCGATCATTATCACGTCTACTATCACCAAGGACAAAATCACAGGTCTTTCCAGTACTTCCTCCCGTCTGCAGTACACAGCCAGGAAAGAGGATGTAGAATCTCAGTTCACCTGCACGGCAAAGCATGTGATGGGCCCCGACCAGGTCTCAGAACCCGAGAGCTTCCCAATTCATTGTAAGTAACTCAAATGCAGCGATCCTGTCCCCCCTCTCTCTTTTCCACTTTGCCTTCTGTCTCATATACTGTCTTATCCTAATAAAAAGGCAAACATTTTTACATTTTTTTATGTTATTCAAATAAGTCTTCAGTGTTCACCAAGGCGGCAGGTATTCGATTAAAATACAGCAAAAACACAATATTGTGAAAGACTATTACTTTCTAAAATAGATTTTTTTTTTTTTTCATATATTTAAAAATGTTATTTTATTCCTGTGATGGCAAAGCCGAATTTTCAGCAGCCATTAGTCTTCAGTGTTCACATAATCCCTCAGAAATCATTCATTTCTTATCAAATGTTCAAAACAGGATTCTTTTAGGATTCTTTGATGAATGAAAAAGAACAGTATTTATTTGAAGTAGAAATCTTTTGTAACATTATAAAATGTCTCTATTGCCACTTTTGATAAATTTAATGGCCTTGCTAAATAATTAATTTCTTTCAGCAGCAACAAAACAAATAAATAAATCTTACTGATCCCAAACTTTTAAATGGTTTGTTTTAACCTATTTTTATTAATAATAATAATAATTATTATTATTATTACATTAATTACATTCATTTAGCAAAAGTTTTTATCCAAAGTGAATAAGAAAATAAAAATATTACAAGCCATTTATAAACCAAAAGCCAGTGATTTTCTTTTATTATCACATCACATCCAAATTGAATCTGTGGATAAGAATCATGCTTTTTTTTTTTTTTTTTTTTTTGGTATTTACGTACAGTAGCAGTGTGGGCCAGTATTTTATATCATCTTATTTATAATTTGATGGTAACCAGTCCTTTAATATCATTAAATTATCTTCAGATGAAATGTCTTCTTGTGCCAGTGGATTTAGGTGACTGTACATGACATGGCTACTTGTACACAAACCAGCTCCCTCTAGGGGCGGATCTGATACATTAGCTCAGAGATGAAAACGAATTGGGATTGGGTTGGTAGTCAAGCGCTGGGGCTTTGTCTCTTCCTGAGATAATGTTTTGATGTGACACATGCTGTGCCTAGCGCTTTGATGCTTTATTTGTTTGATTTTACAGCTAGTTTTGAGGGATCCGTGTTCACGGGGGCCTGCGGATCTGTACATCACCTAGTACATGAAGCCATCTCATGAGTCCTGAACCTTGAATTTAAGGTCTCAGCTGGTAGCCAGGCTTAATTTGATGTTTTTTCTAGGTCTCGTCAGGCATAATGCCGGTAGCCAAGTCTGCTGTAGCATCTCTCTCTCTCTCTCTCTCTCTTATCTGAATTCTGAGAGGTTTGTTCAGTGCCTCGGGGTGAAGATGTGATGTGAAATGCTCTGTGGCTGCTGGGCGAGAAAATGAGGGCGAGAATGAGAGACTGCAAATGGTTGTGAAAACGAAGGCGTTTAAGCCCCTTGGGGTCTGCAGAATGGCGCGGCGTCTTAAAGAATGTTTTTTTTTTAGTTGCTTGCTACATGTTGATATGGAAAGTCACACCGAATTTGTGCAAAGACAGCCGTCTTCCTCAGGCTCACTTCTGTTCTCGCTAAAGTTTGTTTTCTCTTTATTTCTCTTTTAAGACCCCACCGAGAAGGTGAGTCTACAGGTTGTTTCTCAAAGCCCCATTAGGGAAGGCGATGATGTGACACTGAAATGCCAGGCGGATGGAAACCCACCTCCTACCAGCTTCAACTTCAACATTAAGGTGAGAGATCGCTGGCCGTGTCCACAGCAACCACGCTGGTCTTTCATCTCCAGGGTCCCGTGTCTGCCCTGTATTCTCCTCTACAGGTTAATTACACCGGCTCCCTCTCTCTCTCTCTCTCTCTCGCCCTCTTTAGGGCAAGAAGGTCACGGTGACGGACAAGGATGTTTACACTCTGACTGGCGTTACCCGAGCAGACAGTGGCATTTACAAGTGCTCCCTGCTTGACAACGATGTGATGGAGTCCACTCAGTTTGTCACCGTGAGCTGTGAGTGGATGAACGATGTGCTCTATTTCTCTGTCTCTCTCATCTCTCCCTAAGGGCATATACACACTAGAGAAAGACCTGATGGAGCGTTTGACAGAGATGGGAAGATGTTTTTGACACTCTAAAAATCAAGCGGTAATACAGAAAATTGGATTTCAAAATGCAATCTGTTGCTCATAATTGCAAGTTTCTCAACATTTGGTCACATGACGGAGACTCACTTTTTGAACTTTTTTGCATATATGTTAGAAGTAGTACAAGAGGCATGCTTTTTCAGACTCCTCCAACTCCCCTCCTCACTAATCAAAGTAATATAATAGAATATTTATTTAGAATTATTTACTCATTCTGGCAACCGACACATGCTTTCTCCATTTAAAAAAAAAAAAAGTGTGAGGTTTTCTGAAAACATGGTTAACGTGTACATCGATGTTCAGTGATATCTATCTAAAACAGCCAGCCTGTTTTCACTAACATTGTACTGTAGCTTGCGTTTTCTTCTTGGCAATGAACTGTAATAAATTCAAATCCAAAACATGTATTCTCAACTAAATGACTCACGCATTTTAGCCAGCCTGCTGCGAACTACCATCTAACCTCCTAGCATACTGTTTGCATTTATGGATCATGAATAAATGCAGATGCATTGAAAAATCTAGCCTTGAAAAAAAATTACTAGTGTTTTCTGGGGAATTACCTATTCACTGTAGTTTCATTTGACCAGTTTTCTGTTTGTGGAATGTATTAATATGAATAAGAAACTCACCAGGGAAGCAGAGATGTAAAACATTGTACTGAGCCTTTTTTTTGTTTTTGTAATACCTAAAAAAAATGTTTTCGTAAATTTACCACTTATTAGAACATTAAGCAACATTTATTAGATTTTTGGGCTTAAAAGATGCAAAGTGTAAAATCTAACAACATTAGCTCAACCCAACTCTCAAGCTGTTGTTTGCCCCAGAGTTGCAGTAGAGTCAAGGCTGAATAAACTGCCCCTGCCGTTGAACACATGTGCCAAACTTTTCCTTTCCAATTAATTCCTTTCTTTATAGTATGAATTAATGCATGAGCGAAATGTTAATCAAATCTATCTTCAGTAGGATTAGCGAAGGGGGCGGGACAGCAGGCAGACAGCTTAATTAGGAGTTTTTGAGGCTGCTACAGTCTCAAGCTCGCTGATAAGCTCACACACTCTGGCCTTCCAATAATTCTCATTGAGATGATAGTGTGTGTGTGTGTCTGTTTGGTTCAAAAGGCACGATGATCTCCATAATATTGATTTAGTGACGCTTCGGTTTGGAGATTCAAAAGTATTTCACGGCGTCTGTGCGGCATGATTTCAAACCTGGTGGCATCTCAGCTGTCCATGTGAGGATAGAAAACAATTTCTCAGGCGAGAATAAGGGCGACGAGGAGGGCCTTAGCATTCTGAGTTGGCGAAGAAGTGTGATGCGTATCAGCGTCTACGGTGGTTGGAATATTTTTAGGACAGGTGTACAAAAACACGCTTGTCATCTCTCCTTACTTTCTGTCTTTTTTCAGTTCTGGATGTAAGCCTCACTCCTACAGGCAAGGTGTTAAAAAATGTTGGGGAAAACTTGATTGTGTCGTTGGATAAGAACGCCTCTTCTGAAGCAAAAGTGACATGGACTAAGGTAAGAGATTGCAGGGAATCTAACAGATCTGGGTTAGGTTCATTTAGCCATGCTAAACAAACAACTCTTTTGATTTCTCCAGGATAACCGCAAACTAGACAAACTGCCCGACTTCTCCAAGTTGACATATAGTGATGCAGGCCTCTATGTGTGTGACGTGTCCATTGAAGGAATCAAACGCAGTTTGTCCTTTGAGCTTACTGTGGAAGGTAGGAGTTATTATACACACTTTTAATATTTCACCATTTTATGAATCATTTGTATCTGAAACACTGTTAATATATGTATGTGTTTGTGTTTAAAAATTATATTATCTCTAGGTATTCCTAAAATTACAAGTCTGACAAAGCATCGCAGCAGTGACGGCAAACACAAAGTCTTGACGTGTGAGGCAGAAGGTTCACCTAAACCTGACGTGCAGTGGAGTGTCAACGGAACTAACGTGAGTCACTATCACTGTCAGATTAAATATAGATCTGAATCTGATCGGATTTAGATCATCATGTTGTAGACATTACTCTTGTCCCAAAAGAACCTTGCATCTTTTTATGCAAGAAGGAAAGATGCCCAGATATTTAACTCAGTTCCGGTCTAGACTAGATGAAAGGTGCACAGGTGTTTGAGGTCACGGGTTTTCAGCACCCAGAAGCGAAGAGCCAACTTTCAATTTATGCTAAAAAGGGAACAGTTGTCCTGGGATGGAAATGTCTGGAATCGCACACATATTATTCGTCCTGTGTTTCACAGACTGAAGTCTCTGGTATTTTCGAGTGTCTTTGCCTTTGTTTCTGCCTTTTTTATTTTGACACGAAGTGAATTTCCACAGAGGACCGTTTCGCCACTTTCCTAAATGCCTTTTATTTTTTAATAATCGAACAGTGAAGAAAAAAACACTTTAATAAATTTGATACCAATTCTTACTTGCTTCTCCTCCTAATTTCAGATAACTGAATATTGAATGATATATAGTTATGTTTACCTTACTATGAAAATTGATTTTATTTGAAATATGTTATTAAAATTTGAAATAGCTTTTAAAAATACACTTAAAAACTAGAGTAGATAATTGCTGTTGACCATCAATAAAATAAATATGTTAAAATATAAAACATTTATTAAAAATGTATTTTAAAATATTACTGCTTTTACTGTATTTTTGATCAAATAAATGCAGCCTTGGTAGGCATAGCCTAATCTAAGGCTTCTTTAAAGGATTAGTTCACTTCCAGAACAATTTTTTTTACAGATAATGTACTCACCCCCTTCTCATCCAAGGTGTTAATGTCTTTCCTTCTTCAGTCTTAAAGAAATTGTGTTTTTCTGAGGAAAACATTTCAGGAATTATCTCAAAATAATGGACTTCTATGGTGCCCGTGAGTTTGAACTTCAAAAATGCTGTTTCAATGCAGAAGGGTAATCTAGCGAAACGATCAGTCATATTCTAAAAATAAAATAAAAATCGATGTACTTTTTAACCTCAAATGCTCCTTTTGTGAAGCTCTGCAATGCGCATGTATGCTCTGTGCAGTCCCGTTCAAATCATGGTATGCTGAAAAAAATTTCTCCTTTAACTTAAAAATCATCCTACATTGCTGCATAAGTACCAGTGTTTAAAAAGTGAACATGCAAAGAAGGTCAAACGCCCTTTATATAAACGTATAAAAAGGTAAAACAGCTATATAGGACGATTTTGAAGTTGGAGGAGAAAATGAGATGAGAGTTTTTTAACATACCCTAACTGTCATGAACCGGAATGCAGCGTTCACCCAGAGCTAGACAAAATGAGCTATAAAAAAATATATATATATTATATATATAATTTTTATATATATATATACAATTACTGATAGTTTCGATAAGACACTCCTCAGCTGGGATTGTTTAGAGCCATTTGAAGTCCACTATGGTGACAATTCCTGAAATATTTTCCTCAAAAAACATTTATTTCTTTAAGAGTGATGAAAGAAAGACATGAACATCTTGGATGACAAATGGGAATGACATATTTGTTCTGGAAGTGATAACTTTTAAAAAAAAAATACCAAGTTGTGTAATAATAATAAACAACTTGTGTTTCTATGAAATAAATCATGAAGTACATTATTTACTATTAATTTGGACTTGATTGTATCTTAATGGCTGCTTTTTTCTGGCATATTTTGCTTTGTGCTCCTGTGGATCGCAGTGCTGGTATAAGTCACGTGCTTACTCACGCTGCGCTCTGTGTGAGAGGTTCAGCTCTCACTGTCTGTCTGCCTTAATGGCACAGATATTGAAGTGTGTTTGTGACGGAAACTCATTTAATGGCTGTGTGATTACTGACACACATTGCACTCGTTTTTTCCGACCCTGAGATGTGTGTGTTTTCTATGAGACTTTCCATTAGCGCTGGGTGTGGTGGTTGGTGGTGCTAGTGCTGGCTTTATGATAATAAATGAGCTGAGGATCATTAGCGCCCTCTAGCGGAGACGTGTATTAAATAGCGCCTGAAGCAAACAAGTCCGATAATGAAACCAACTTTGTGCTTGCTGACTCTTGCTGCTTATTTGTATATTCATACACAGTTAATATTCTGTTTTTAAAAAAAGTATTGTAAAAAATAACTGCAGTTGTTGTTGTCCTGCAGGATGAAGTGTCATATAATAACGGGAAGGCCACATACAAACTGACCGTAGTGCCCAGCAAGAACCTCACCGTCAGCTGTCTCGTGACTAATAAACTCGGTGAAGACACGAAGGAGATCAGCGTGTTTTCTCGTAAGTACTGAACACGCTAAAGGGGGTTCCCGCTGTGAGAACTGCTTACTAACCACTCAATCGACCCCTTTAAAAGGCGCATATTATAGGGCTGTCAAGAACACATTTAAAAAAATTTTAACATTAGCTTACATATTTGACATGGTTAATAACAAGTGGTTTATGAGCGTGAACAAGCACTGAGATTGCTTGTTTATTTGACATATTTTACAGAAATAGGTGAAACACAGTAGTTTTGCAATAATAAAGAATTAGCATTATTAATGTAACATTTTTGTCTTATTTTACGTTTTTTAGTTGCACAAATAATACTAGTTTGACAGCCCTGATAAGTAAATGCCATATCTAACATCTCTTATGTGCATGTGAGGAGATTGGTAAAGCTAGCATGTTCCACACAGATTTATGGAGCCAGAAGAGTCTCAATATAGATAAATGCACACACTACATTCACATATGCACACACAGGATTCATAGATGCACACACATGATTCATAAATACACACACAAGATGCACAAATGCACACAAAATTCACAAATGCACACACAAAATTTAAAAAGCACAGAAGATTCACAAATGCATACAAAATTCAGAAATGCACACAAAAATCAGAAATACACACACAATTCAGAAATGCAAACAACATTTACAAATGCACTCAAGATTCACAAATGCACAGGACAAGATTCAGAAATGTATTTCTGATGCACACACACATATATCTTGATTTACAAACTGCTTGCGGTCTGTGAACTTCACTGCATTTGTGTGTGAATTTTGAGACTCCCCTGACTTGGCTTGACACACAAATGCTTTTTTTTAAACAGGGAATGATCAGCAACCAATCAGATATCTCCCTTGTTTGAGCCAATCACAAGAATGCACCCCATGTGGGGGGATTGTTTACTTATAAGCCAATCACATGAACCTGTTCACACAGCAATTGTATTAAATTGTATGAAAATACAGATGTTTAGATTACAATTCAGGTTTATTTTTTATTATTTTTTACTAAATATAAATTTAAAAATGTCTCAATAAATATAGCCCAGTGACTGCAGAAAAAAAGTTAACCATGTATTCATAAATTTGCAATTATTTCATTTTATTGAAATATTTTAATGAAAGTAAAAAAAAAAAAAAAAAAATGTTTAAACCTTTTTGAATATTTAAATATATCTAAATATTCTTTTGGATGCAATATAGAAGTCACTTTAATTATAATATTCAGTCCCTACATGAAGAGAGAGTCAGTGGTCCGCTGCGAGAGGAAAGTGGCTCTCTGGCTGCGAAAAGTGGGTCTCCGGCTGTCGTTCGCTTAGGAAAGTGAGTTGATCGCTGCGTGAGGAAAGTGAATCGTTCGCTCAACTTCGCAGCTTGAGGAAAGTGAATCGTTCGCTGAGGGAAGTGAGTCGTTCGCTGCGTGACTCGTGAGGAAAGTGAATCGTTCGCTGAGGAAAGTGAGTCGTTTGCTGCGTGACTCGTGAGGAAAGTGAATCGTTCGCTGAGGAAAGTGAGTCGCTCGCTGGGTGAGGAAAGTGAGTCGTTCGCTGCGTGACTCGTGAGGAAAGTGAGTCGCTCGCTGGGTGAGGAAAGTGAGTCGTTCGCTGCGTGACTCGTGAGGAAAGTGTGTCGTTCGCTGCGCAAAGTGAGTCGGCGGCTGTGTGAGGTAAGTGAGTCGTTCGCTGAGGAAAGGGAGTCGTTCGCTGCGTGAGGAAAGTGAGTCGTTCGCTGATTGGCTTATAAGTAAACAATCCCCCACGTGGGGTGCATTCTTGTGATTGGCTAAAACAAGGGAGATATCTGATTGGTTGCAGATCATTCCCTGTTTAAAAAAAGGCATTTGTGTGTCAAGCCGAGTCAAGGGAGTCTCAAAATTCACACACAAATGCAGTGAAGTTCACAGACCGCAAGCAGTTTGTAAATCAAGATATATGTGTGTGTGCATCAGAAATACATTTCTGAATCTTGTCCTGTGCATTTGTGAATCTTGAGTGCATTTGTAAATGTTGTTTGCATTTCTAAATTGTGTGTGTATTTCTGAATTTTGTGTGCATTTCTGAATTTTGTATGCATTTGTGAATCTTCTGTGCTTTTTAAATTTTGTGTGTGCATTTGTGAATTTTGTGTGCATTTGTGTATCCTGTGTGTGTATTTATGAATTATGTGTGTGCATGTATGAATCCTATGTGTGCATATGTGACTGTAGTGTGTGCATTTATCTTTATTGAGACTCTTCTGGCTCCATACAGATTTAGTGGCCTATTACTGTAGTAGTAGTAGTATTAGTGTCCCGGTGTGAACACTGGAAAGACAGGGCTGGCTGCTCTCTCTCAGGTCCTGTTGTTCACTCACAGGGCATGAGGCTCTCTTTCTTGTTTCTGGCTTTGGTTCTGGTTTTGTTTGTCTGTGTCAGGGTGCTTGGACTGCCGTACCTTTTTCTCTTCCTCTTTTTCCGACTGCAATCGCATGCTTGTGGTACTCTTCCTTACTAGAATCTGATTGGACCGTACTCACTTCTGATTTGAATTGGTTTTGCATCTTAACCACAGTCGGGTGGTGGCTTTTCTTCGCACCAAATTTTGAATAAATGCCCATTTGATTTAATTTTGCACCCAAAGTTAATTTGATTGTATATCTGATTTCAGTATTTGAGGAGGACAAGTCCAAACCAGGTAAGACCATCTGATTTCCTTCACTTGAATTTCACTTAAAATGAAGTAAAGGTTAAGATCATGAGTCGCGGAGGGTGTCAAGCATCCTGACATCATGCAAACTTTGTGCCTTCACATTTTTGAATGGTTTCTTTTAGCCGTCATACCTGAAAAACGTTATCCTGAAATAACCCCCGGCTTTACATTTTCTCAAATAGCAGGATTCTGTCAATCATTTGTTTATTTCCCATGATTGCCTTTCCATGTGAAGAGTCATAATGCTTTAAAAGAATTCATAACGTGTTTATCTTTCCATCGCATTTAGAGAAAAACGAAGACGGCACCGAGCAGGCCAAAGTGATTGTGGGTATTGTGGTTGGGCTGCTTGTAGCCGCTGCTTTGGTGGGACTCATCTACTGGATCTATATCAAGAAAACAAGGTAAGGTGCAACATGACATCACAAAAATAAGCAGAGTATGAAAAACTAGAGTATATTTCATCGCCTAGGTTTAAATTACAACCTGTACAGATGAAGTACCTATGATTGCAGTAGAAGTCACAGTGTCTGCTGTTATAAATCATCTTGATTTGTTCAGATTGACAAGAGAAGCAAGCGAGCTAGAAACGGTCTAGCTTGCAAGAGCTCAGTTTGAAATGTGCTGAAAGATTAATCAAGGTAAAATTGTCCTGTTAGACAAGGCAGCTGGAAAACCGGCGAGAAAGAGGCAGGCACTTCAGAGGAGAGTAAGAAACTGGAGGAGAACAATCATAAACCAGATGTCTAAAAGAGAAGAGAGCCGTCAAAGAAGAACAAAGAAGGTGAGGATATTTTCGCTTGCAATTTTACCATTTCAAAGCTCAGAGCAGGGTGGAAAATTCACACCTGATAATAATAATAATAATAATAATACCTACGCCAGGTGCGAGTAAAAAGAGTGCAGAAACGGTACAGGTGATGAGGGAGCTTCAGTTGAACATCAGTGAAGGTCAGATGAGATGTTGTTAGGACATTTGTCAGTAAAACAAGTTTTCCTCTCCTGACTGCCGTTATTCTGCGCATGTTAAACATGCTCTGCAATTGCACGAACATATGCGCCGGCGCACTATATATCATTTCATTCATACTATAGCAAAATAAAATTTAAAAGGTTGTGAGAAAACTCAAAGGGTGTCAGATCCGCGTCATGTTCCGCAGAGGCAGCTCTTAAAGAAATAGCAGCCAAATAACCTAATAAACCAGCTGCTGTGATGTCTGTTCCTCAAATAACAAAAGAAAAATAGAGGAAATCAGTAACTTTTGTAGCTTTAAGGATTCATATATATTTGATTTAGAATTTGGTGTTTGATAACTTTAATCAATTTTTGTATATTCCCTATTTGCTGAATGGCACAGGTAGCTAAATATGACATTAAAATGAGTTTATGTTAAGATTGTTTTGAAGTTGAATTAGAAGTTATTTGTTAAAGTGTAAAATGTTAAAATGTTGATCTCTCCTTTATACTGTGATGTTGAATGGCTATAATCAATAATACGTTTCATAAAGACGTTTGTATCTACTCGCTTTCAGTCATTAAAAAAATGCCACTAAACAAATATTTAAAAATCTACTGTATTTACGTTGTTTGAAGAAATGTAATGTCTTCAATATAAGTCACACATATTGCTAGTTATTGTTACTCAATTTCATATATAAATTAAAGAGTTAGTTCACCCAAAAATGAAAATTCTGTCATTAATTACTCACCCTCATATCGTTCCAAACCAGTAAAACCTTCATTCATTTTCGGAACACAAATTAAGATATTCTTGATAAAATCAGAATAAGAAATATCGACTTCATCAACAGTTCTTCTACTCCCCACCGGGTTATTAGGAGAAGAGTTGTTGAATTAAGTTATTTTTGTTTTCTTTGCACATAAAAGTATTTTCGTAGCTTCATAAAATTACAGTTGAACCCCTGAAATCACATGGACTGTTTTACCAATGCACTTACTACGTTTCTTGATCGTGGTAGTTACCTTGCTGTCCTTGCAGGGTCTAAGAGCTCTTGGATTTCATATAAATATCTTAATTTGTGTTTCAAAGATGAACGAAGGTCTTAAGGTTTGGAACGACATTAGGTTCAGTAATTAATGACCGAATTTTCATTTTGGTGTGAACCATACAGTTTCTCGCAAATAGCTGAGGAACATTGTGACCTTTCTAATCCTCATGTTCTTATTTTGGTGGTTTAATATGAGGAATCTTTAATTTATACCACCAAATGGAGAACTTTTTCACTCAAGTAAAAAAATATCAAAACAGAGTCACATGTGAGTCACAACCGAGGTTTTCTTTTGATGTTTTCTCCATGTTCACCCAAAAATGAAAATTTTGTCATTTTCTCACCCTTATGTTGAACAGAAGATATTTTAAAGATTGCTGGTAATCATGGTTACCATTGATTTCCATAGTATTTTTTTTTCCTACTATGGAAGTCAGTGGCAACCACCAACTGTTTTATTACCAGCAATCTTCAAAATATCTTCTTTAGTGTTCAACATAACAAAGCAACTCATACAGGTTTGAAACCACACGAAAGTGAGTAAATGATGACAGTATTTTCATTTTTGGGTGAACTATCCCTTTAAGACTATCATTATTACAATATGATGTAAACAATGTAGTATATTACAGTAGCTAATAGGTATGGCAACTCAATATTTTGATGTCAGGCTATTCTTATCTTCTCATCTTTTCTAATCACATTCTTTGTTTCTGTTTGTATACCAGGAACGAACCAGGAAAGAGGCCTTGTCACACTGAATGTGCAGTACTACACACTTCAATCATCTAATTCCAGACATCTGATTGGACAGCGACGCCTCCTTCAGGCTGCTTTTGCGCGTCACGCATCACCGAATGTTTTCAGAATATTTCCGATTCCGAATGAACCATATGTTGAAAAAAGAAAAAAGAAAGAAAACCCCTCCACCATGATTCAAAAGTGTAAAAGAGAAAACCACTTGTACTGTAAATTTAGTCTGCACTGAGGACTGCATTTACTTTTGATTGATTCTGACTTTTCTTTTGTGTTCCCAGTGATGTTCTCGTTTCATGCACATTGCTAATGTGGTGGGCACAGCTGTTTTGTTCCCTCTCTAGTTAAAAAAAATAAATAAAAATGTAAATTCGCTGTACACTTTTTAGGCCTGTGTAAATACGGGGAATGTGTTCACTACTTAACGTTGGGATTATTGAAAAAAAAAAATAACGGATAATAATGGATTTTGGGACTACGCATTGATATTGGACAGTCCCTCATTGAGAAGTCCTCAGATGGCGGTCAGATGCTGGAAGAATGATGATTCACTGCTGTTAAACCTCTGTTCGCTCATGTTTATTTATCGGTACCTCTTTATGTTACTGTCCTATGACACCCATGTTAATTTCTCTAGTTCCAAGTGGCCATATAGTGAAAACGGGTTTAGAAATTTAGCATACCATAGAGAGATTTTCTGCTACACCCAGTGGCCTTCAGGTTGCTCTGAACTCATAAGAACACCGACCGCTAGAGTTTAACGTAATGACATAGACCTGATTTGCATATAGTATAAACAAGACAACATCAGCTCTTGGAATCAGATTGGGTGGTAGCGACCTTGCATGTAGAGCTTTTATTTTTTTGGTAGGAAGTAAATCTAAAAGAATAGCCCCATTATTCTGCCTTAACAGAAAGTATTGGAAGGCAAACTTCAGTCAGTATGTTAATGTGAAACTTCACTGTATAGCCTTTCAGTTTTGCACATCCCTCGGACTACAAATACTGCATCTTTTGTTTTTCTTACACATCGTTTTTTTGTATCTACGATGTTTGTCAGGTTGATGTCCGACACTGTGGTCTTTAAGGATGGGTTTCGTTCATCATGGTCTAAAGAAGCTGTAAATATGTTTGAATGTCTTGCTCGTGTTTGGCTATTTATAATGTGTGAGAAATGCAAGGTTAGCTGTGCTTCTGCTTAGTCACTAAAGAGACCTCTTTTTATTTAAAGTGTAACTTTGTCACGCATACTCCGCTTTCACTTTTTTTGTTTCGTCTCCACAAACAAGTGTTTTGAATGTCCATGTTTAGCATCACCTTCTCGCATATTTTGAACCATCAGGTCAGCAGTGAAACCAAAGAGGGTAACCGCAAAAGAAGGCCATAAAGTATTGTAAATACTGACTTTTGTTTTTGTACTTTTGTTGACAATAAAAGTGTACATTTTGAAAGTTTGAGTTTTTTTTTATCCACTATTACAAAAAAAAAAAAACACACACCCATCCCAGATGTTAATACTGGCTTTTATAAAACTTTTTTTTTTTTCTCCACAAGAACAGATCACGGGTTACCAACATTACTGAAAGAAGAAAATAATAATCTCCAAGTATAAATTAATTGCACACATCACTGGTTTTAAATGATCCACAAGGCATTTTCCAACAAAGTATAATCTCGTAAAAAGAAGAGGGGAAATGAACAGAAAGCGTTCCCCTTGTGAACCTGTCGAAGGCCACGTCCTCTTCCACTGGAGGGTCCACTCAGTTCTCAGATTTCAAGTGTAAGATGGAGAGAGAGACCAGTGCAAAAATAAAGTTTCAAGTTCAAGAGAAAAACTGATAGGGAGGAATGACAAACAGCCAGTGAAAAAAAAACAAGGAGTCAAAGCGGTCCAGCTTCACAGAACTCCTAAAAGGCCTTGAATGAAGCAGTTGCTGGAGTTTTCTTCAGTTTGTGGAAATCACTATTACATCAAACCATTAAAATGACTTGTAGATGATATTCTGCATGTTTTTGGTTTGTTTGCCAGGCGCTTACACAAATGGTGCATGTCCAGTTTTTTTTTTGCATATCGCGTCAGTGCAAGTGGGCTGAGGGTAACTGAAAAAAGGGAAGGAGAAGATTTAGGTGGCTTCTCCTGCACTGCACTAATTTTAAAATAAATAAGGAACCGATGCATTCACCAGGCATTCGGATTTGTTTTATTTCACGAGTTAGCAGGCCCTATTTACAGAAGATGAAACAACTATATCAGCCCTTGCTTGCCAATGTTGGAATGCACGCAGTTGTCAAAGGCGTCCGTTAAGAGTTGCTAAAAAGCAGCTAAACTGAAAAAGAGGAGAAAAGAGAACTGTGAACCTTCTATTCGATGTCCATCTCTTTTTCTGCCTCGAACGATCTGATTTGTCGTGTTCACGGCGAATTAATGAGATAAAGGAGAAACGGTCACAGCAAGAGCCATTACTGTAAAATTCATGATACCCAAGAGGCCAGGAAGGAGCGGCTGGACGTGGGTAATGTGTGTGTGTGTGTGCAGCAGCAGCAGTGGAAGGAAAGGCATGAACAGCCTGCAGACACTGGCAACACAAACAGAAGCGTTCAGAGCTGCTTTCATTTCCATCCAGCCAATCTCAGAGAAGTACAAACGCCACCGCTTTGAAGGACGCTGCAAATCCACTCTGAAATGTGGATGGACACCTCCAAATCTGAAAAACTCTATTTGGGTTTCTCTCTTGAACGTCCCGAGCTGTAACGACGATGACCTGAGCGCTGCAGATAAGCCACGTCACTGTAAACACAAGGCTTTTTTTCGTTTTTTTTTTTTCACAGGATTCCACTGTTACAAATGCAACACCCCGTTACAGGGCCCTTTTGGCGTAAAAGCACACATTTTCATCTCATTTGCTGTATGTGCTAAACAAAAGCAAGCAGAAGTCAGCCTGCGGTTTGTACGCTCAGAGACAGTTGTAGATAGTTTGAAATCACCGCGGCGCCTGGCTACAGACCCTGCCTGGGGGCGACTAGCGCAAACTCCCGCAAAATGTTCCGTGCCACGTCCACCTTGTTCTGCGCGATCATCAGCGCTCGTTTCACGTCTTCAAACGAGTAGCCCTCCCCCATCAGCTTGGCGATCTTGGCGTCGACGTTCTCCCGGGACGATTCGTGCGGTCTTCTGTGGATGTCTGGTGGGATGATCCTGGGAAGTGGTTTCGGAGGTCTCTCAGGTGCCCTGAAGCTATCTCCGGCCACTGTGAACAGGAAACAAAGAGTGTTTGGTCAAAAAGGGCCATTGAGAGTGGATGGTAGCAGGCCCGCTAAAAAAAGACTCTGAACACATTAAAACCCCATTACAGGCTAATAATTAATAATTCATCGAGTGCATTCATCTTGATAATGGCTTCATTTAATAAAGCTGTAAGGCTATTTTGTATTCAGAACAACACACTGCACTCACAGCTGTTTTATCAGGATATTACGTGTATTATAGATGTGCAAGCAATGTTTGTTCCCATGTGCAAGCAATGTTTGTTCCCATCATTAATATTTTATCATTTTAAGTGTAAGGTATGGGAGGCTTGGCTTTATTGTGAATATAATAATAAATACACACTTTACAGGTTTTTATTTGTATTTTTTAAGTTTCTTATAATGCATTTATCCGATCAAAAATATAGTAAAAACAGCAAAATTGTAAAACATAATTGCAATTTAAAATAACATTTAATAATAATTTATATTTAGTGTTTTTTGAAACGTAATTTATTCTGTGATGGTAAAAGCTGAATTTTCAGCAGCCATTATTCCAGTCTTCAGTGTCACAAGATCCTTCAGAAATCGATCTAAAATGCTGATTTGCTGCTCAAGAAATGTCCTATTATGAATGTTAAAAAGAGTTTTGTTTCTTTTTTTTTTGTGGAAACCGTGGTCATTTTTATATTCTTTGATGGATAGAAAATTCAAAAGAATTTTATTTAAAACAAAAATCTTTTCCAACAATACAAATGTTTTTTTCTGTGAATTTTGATTAGCTTAATGCATCCAATGTATTAATATATATATATATATATATATATATATATATATATATATATATATATATATATATATATATATATATATGTATAAATAAATAAATTACTGGCCTTAAACCTTTGAACACTAGTGTGTATTAAATATAAATCTGAACTGTAAAAAAAATGTAACATAAATGTTTGCTATTTTTGCTTTATAAGCCTTTTTTGATTTGGTACCTGAGGTTGGCGGCAGTTGATCATAGTCTTGCGGAGCCTTGAATGGCGTCTTCATGTTGTCCCCGGTTTGTCTCCTCACAGGGGGATTGGGAGCCGAGTTATTTAACTGGTCTATGAAAGTGTCTGTGAATCGTACCAATGATCAGATGCCAATATAACTCCAATAAAGCAGTATTTGACATTCGCATTACATTAATAGTCACAGATAAGTGGTATCAGCCTCACCAGGGCTGAGCAGGAAGTGATCGTGTCCAGACGAGGGCCGGGCAGGTCTGGGGTAGGGGGAGGAGGAGGAGGGTTCTATTAAACTGTTCCTGATGGGGGGAGGAGGAGGAGGAGGCTGGGACGGAGGAAGAGAGTTGAACGGGTCTTCCATTGGAGACGCTGGGAGAACACACAGAGAGACAGAGAGAGAGAGAGAGAGAGAGAGAGAGAGAGAGAGAGAGAGAATGAGTCTTTCTACATGCCTCAGTAATCCCTCCTCTCACCAACAGATGGCGCTAAAATATCACTCGTGCATACATTTACAATTCAAACTTTTTAAATAGTACTGTTTTAATGTCTTTTTGATTCAATAAATGCAGAATAGACTTTGAAAGGGAGCATTTTTGAAACTGCAGTATAAATGACTAAATTAAAATATTTGCAACTTAGAAAAACACGTTTTTAGGAGAAGCAAGCTTTTCTTTTGGGAGATCGCTCTAATTAATTTTAGTGTCTAAGCAACTGAGAAAAAGCCTTGAAGTTTATTAAGGTGGTGTAACTTAAACTCAAAGGCAATTTATAATATAAAAGAAACAAAAGATTAATGGAAGTGAAGGTGAATACATGTAAAAATATAAAAAAACTAATTAAACTTAGGTTTCAGAAAAGAAGCACTGCACAAACACACCTTAACCACATCATACAGCTCTTATAATTTAAGCTAATAATAAGAATTAGCCACTCAATAATGAATAAGTCTGCGTTGTGGTTCACAGCTCATTTTGTGCTCCTTGATGGAAGAGTAAAAGCAAAACCAACCAACAAATCAAATAAACAGTCTGCTGATCAGGCAGCCAATCAGATTGAGGCGCTGCGCCACTAGCTACCTTGAGGGGGCAGTAGAATGTCGTAGTCTGAGGGGGTCCTGTTGTGAAGGGGGCACTGTGTGGTGTGAGCCACACCCGAAATCAACGAACCAGAGTCAAACCCACCTGAGGGACACAACACAGATTTACACTGACCAACAACTGGCCTCCGAGACTTCAACCACCATCGGCCACCACATCAAACAAATGTAAACTTCAATCCCTAATGCTACAAACACACACAAACTCTCACAATCACACTAAAAGATGGTCATACAGAAAATGAAAATGACCGATGAGAATTGGTGTGTGTATGTGTGTGTACAAGTTACGTGTTCTCTCACCATGCTCCGGAGGTTTATGTTTCTTTATGTCTGTTGAGAGATCCGACGAGCCGTTTTCTAAAGCCCTTCATGAGGAGAAAACATGTAAATGTGGGAAGTAAATGTTGTATTGTTTGACTAAATTGTGTGTGTGTGTGTGTGTGTTTACCTGTTGGGGATGCGGAAGGGGACGCAGACGGGAGGCTGTGTGATGCAGACGGGATGTGATGAGGGAATCTGATACTCGTCCTCCACTCTGTCTGTCAGACTCCGGTGGCTTGTGAAGGGGTTGGTGTGTCTGCAGATCACAAAAAACTCATTTCACAACACATACAGGAACATGTACAACGCATGATTCGTGCATCAGATCGGCCACAGATTGTGTTCTAGCTTGAGTGTTTTTTTTTACACTTTATGTTACTCTGTTCTAAATCTAATGTCTTAGAAAAGTAAACGAACATCTTTCCTCAACAACAGCATGATTTGAGACCTCATTCATGATTGTACCATGGAAAACTTGATGCATACTTGAACCACTCCAAATATGACTTACTGCATTAGCATATACTCAAATAAACCGCCTTGTGTGCTCCCAAATTACAGCAAAGTGTGGAATAACCATATGTAAATATTTACATTGATGACAGCATTGTAACTGACTCAGCCAGCAAGCTCAGAAAAAAAGCTCTTTGACGGGAGACTTGGACGATGTTCTCTGCTTTCATGCTGACTCACTGAAACGAATAGCCAGTTCAATCATGTAAGCTATAACTTAGAGTCACATGCTGGGCTGAAGTAGGCAAAGACGGCCAATATTTAACCACCTACGGGGGGAGAGAGGGTAACTGGCTCTGACTGGGATACGATGGGTGGTTTTCCAGCCAAGTCTGGGCTGCTACCGTGATGCGCCATTAGAGGGCACTTTAGATATTTCTTGTCCCTGTGACGATGAAGAGATTCAGTAAAGAACTTTTTTTAAGTGTGCCGAAGTGGTCCTTGTTTCCAAGACATCAAGAGAGAGTTTATAGATGTACATTTGCCAAGTCTTTAAAGAGAAGCCAACCATAGCAGTGTGAAAACAGCTAAGAGAGAGAGTGTGAGAGAGAGAGAGAGAGATGACAGGTTCATGTTTTCTTTGAGGAGGTGGAAAATGCTCAAAACATTTCCAAGACGTTGGTGTGTGTGTGTGTGTGTGTGTGTGTGTGTGTTTCTGTACAGTAAACGAATGCTGGTAAGCGTGATGCTCGTCACAGAGAACCCAGTGTGCCCTGAAGCCAGTAGAAAAGCCTTACTATGCTTACTAACAATGATCTGAGCTTCTATAAACACATCACTGACTACTGACGCAGCTGTATGGACAGATACACCACATAGACACACAACACTATTCTTCTGTGCGCTAAACAACAACCATTGTGGTTTCCAGAGCCTCTCGGTTTCATTTGTCAAAGCGGTGACAGAAACACGGTTTTTCTTGTAGCAGGAACTGATGAGAGGAGCACAACGGTGTTGCATGAATGAAGCTATTAACATTGACAACCAAACCAATGACTAGGGTGCTATGGGTGAAGGTGTTTCTAAAACTCTTTATAAACTATGGTTCTGCTGAGGTGATCAGAGTGTTTTTTTAACATGTTCTGTGACTTTGCAGTTTCTCAAAGTCAAATCACATTTAAATGAGACTGTTTGGGAATTGTATAATTAGCCAGAAAAGTATAGGTCCATTCGCTTCGAAAAGAAAGTGCACACCTCTCCTGAACAAGCAGCATTGTTTGGAGTATCATTTGTATCTGTAGGACAAAAACAGCACAAGCTAAGTGGTTTACTATGTTAATCGCTTCTTATCTTATTATAATAATAACAAAAATCCAACAGAACAGGAAATAAGGCCTTCTGCTTGGAGTGTAACCTCTCATAGGCTGATTCTGCTTAACTCCCTGCTTAACTTCCCACAGGAAGTGCATCACTGCTGGATCTATGTGTGTGCGTGCGTGTGTGCATGTGTGTGTGTGTCTCTTTATGTTTGTTTAAAGAGCACATGCTCTCCGGATCCTGTTGCTCTTGCATAATTGGCGCACATGTGTCCAAACACTGATGTCTGTATATGTGTGTGTTGTTCTGACAGAGCTCTAAAGATACACAGGATGCAGCCTGTGCTCACGTCCCCTGGATCACATTAACCCATTTATCAATTCCACATGATCTTTTTGTCCTTTAACCACACAAATGATTTGCAAAAAAGCAATAATTTAGTCACGGCACATCCCAAAAGCATATAAATTAGCAAAGCAGGAAAAGACGCTATGGATCAGCGTCACAAGATCAGCGAGTCCACCGAAAAACACAGTGCTTGAGAGTGGCATACAGGTGATTTGTAATCAATTGAACGTGATATGAGTGAGCTGAGCAGAGTAAACACAGGCGTTTGTTTGTTGAGGCGCCATTCAGAATAAAGACAGATTCGGCTGCTTTACAGCGATTATGATCAACATGAGCTGCAGCAGGGCTCCGGGGATGGGAGTGGCTACTGTGTGTGTGTGTGTGTGTGTGTGTGTGTGTGTGTGTGTGTGTGTGTGGCGCTTACCTCTGATTTTGGTCCATAAGGGGAGGGGAGTGACGCAGAGGGGGGACATCGTACTCATCACCAGGTAACAGACCATTGATGAAAGACTGCAGAGAAAAGCACACAAACATGCAATGATAAAATAATACAAATAAGCCAAGCCAAGCCACATTACTATATATAGTGTAGATAGAAAAATGGATGGACAGACAGAAGGATGCATGGATGTATTGAAAGAATGGATGGATTTGACAGACAGATTGTAGATAGAAAAATTTATGGACAGCCACTTAAATGGAAAAATTCAATATGGATGCATATATATTGGACAGAATATAGATAGAAACGGATGATTGCAATAACGATTATAGATTGAACAATGGATGGATAGGTACAGAAGGATAATGCATTTTACATATGAAACAGTAATATTGTATCATAAATATTCTATATACTGGTCAGTGCTAACAGATGGTAGATCTGAGAAAACAATATTTTTTTCCTGCAGAATATCCTGTAAATGTGTCTTGTGAATAAACCAGAAGGATCTTCTAGACCTCCATTATGGAGCTCTAGGAGCCTCTGATGTCCGAGTCGGTTTATTTCACAAACCAAGAGCAGCATGTGATGCTGTGCACTAGCTTTGGCCTGCAGGCAGTGGGCTGAACAGAGCTGTGTGGGCTTGTGATGCGAGAACAGGGGCCAAACTCTCTATGCCCACACTGTGACACTAAATTAATCCATACACTGACATGGCAACCCAGGACAGAGAGAGAGAGGGAATTTTACAGTCAATTGATGGTTACATATAATTGCATGTTGCAAACCTTGGTAGAACAAAAAGATCAAAAAGATCCACATCCACTTCAAACAATCCAAAACATCTCAGAGACGTTCTTCGTTTCCAAAAGGGCTTTAAAGAGAGACCCACAACAGTCTTGCAACCAAATATTTAACTCTCTCCAATCCCCTCTCACAGAAGCATATTTAATGCATAATCTATAAACTTTCAGCGTGCTACGAATGGGTGTGTGTTTTGCATTTTGGCACATTAACCCAGATGTATGCAAAAACACATGGTGGGGTGGAAGGGCAACTGCTGTAATCATGAAAGATGCCAAATACCTTTTTTTTTTAATGCCATGGCCAGAAGCACTACACACAGCTGAATTTCACAGCCTTGCATTACCGCGAATATCGTCACTGTTGCTTGGTAACAGCCATGAGCAAAAAGTGAATATTTATGGCTTAAAATAGCATGTAAGGGCTTGTGAATGAGTACAGAAGGTTCTAGGTGATTTCAAAGCACAATGTCCGGTCATTTTTCTGCTCTTATCTCATGTTCTTGACTCCGCTTATCAAAAAAGGACATTCCAGCCCTAATATAAAGTGTCGCTCCCCAAAACGAGCGTGTGAACGTGAACCGCATGATACAGAAGGAATGTGTGTGCGTTCCTAACCTTACTACACTCTGACTGCGCGTTCAGTCTGTGGCTGGTCCGGTTTAACCCCAAGTCTGCACCAGAGCAGCTGAGGGGTCTCCCGTTGATGTGCGCAGGGGCGGCGTGGGCGAGTTTGGGGGAGCGGTCTGCAGCAGACGTCCTGCAGTCTGACATGGCAGTGCTGTCTTTAGGGCTCCAGGCCTCCAGGGGTGCTCTGGGGTCTCTGGGAAGGCCAGACGAAGGGGTGAGCAGCCAGGCGGCCCGACCCTCTTGAGGGATATGAGGTGGGCGTTCTGGCGGAGGTGGGGGAGGGGGGTCTCTCTGTGGAGGTGGAGGGGCAGGAAGGGGTTTGTCCTGTTTTCTGGACATGCCTGGAGATGACTGCAGAGCAATACGAGAAATTTAGAACACAAGGAAAGTAAATGGAGAAAAATCGAAAAATGTATTGTGACTGAAAACAAATGATACCTTGGGTGAGCCTGTGGGGCTAGGAGCGGGAGAACGTATGAGATCGAGGCGGGGCGGTACGGGTGGAATGTTCAAGTGTGGACCCATGTGATCTGCAGCGGTTTTCCGGCGTTCACAGACAGGGGATGAGTTCGGAGACATTATTGGCGAGTTCTGGATCTCAATGGACTACGCAAAGAAAGAGAAAAACACTGATGATGATTTATGCAATATTTATCTGCAAAGACAAGCATCATTATTATTGATCATTTATTGGGTTTACCTTTTTGACTCCGCCATTGTCAGACAACATTTATAAGCCCAAAGATATTCCATAATAACAAAGCTGCTATTTTTTTTTTCTAATGTAAAGATGCATCAAATAACGAAATACAATTATACAAAAAGAAATTACTATATCTTTCACTCACAATTAGCTTTAATAGCTTGTCATAACTAGCTAAATGTATTTTCATTACAGAATGTCCATGACTTTTTGATCTATTATTAAAAGATTGTATTCATCATTTATCCAGATTTTTCAAAACAATGGGAATCCTGGTTCTAAAAATTACAGTTTTTGAGGGAACACATTACAATTAATAAAAATCAGATTTAGCTTAATGCTTGTTTTGTCTCATTTTAAATAATTTTAAGCCATTTTAAAGCCCCTTTGGAAGTTAGCTGATACCCCCTAGTAGGTTCTGGTCTCTTGGTTGAGAACCGTGGACCTATAATCCACCTAGCAACCACCAAGAACACTCTAGCAACCAGATAAAAACACTCAAATCACCTTAGCGAACACATAGCAACAACCTGGCAGTCATCCACAACATCCTAAAATCATGTTTCACACAGTGTTTTACACAATCAAGCCGCACTCAAGTTTAATTTCCCAGAAAATGTCAAATCTAGTTAAATCAGGGCAATACAGAAACAATCAATATTGTACAGGTCTTGGCCTTGATTAAGATAAAATGCGTCTAACAAACAAGACAATGAGAAGAACAATGACAAACTCTTTGTTACCATCATCATGATTGCGTACAAAGTTATCCTAATGGCCTATTACCTCCATGAATTGCTTTGGGCAGGTTAGGGTATTCAACTTCCTAATCAACTAATGGCCTCATTAGCATAGCCATGAACAGAGCAACTGCAGCTGGCCAGCTTTTGTCCGTGGTGTAGAAAAATATTTATAGAGGGGGAAAGAGCTGCTAATTAAATTTTCTGTGAAACGATATAGGAAATGAAAGGTGAATAATGTGCACTACTCAAAACTAGTTCTCACCCACTAGGAGGCCAATATCCTCTACAAGTTCTCTAGCAAGGGCATTATAGGAAAAAAAACTAATATATCCCATTTCTATTTAAAAATGTTCCTGCCAGAAGGTGCCCTCTATTGCTCTCTACGCTCTACCATTTAATGAATCTACTCAGCGAAGCTGCTGTGGTTGAGTCCTCGTGAGGCAGGTTCTGACAGGTTTTCTTTTTTCTAATAAAAGAGACTGACATTTATGCTGGTGGAGAGCAGGACGCTCTTGCACCTATATAAAAGCAGGATATAGGCCTCTTTGAAGTCCAGTGAAGAATGAGATTGAAACGGCTAGAAAAAAAGAAGATTGGTCGTGGAATGACAACAGTGATGAATGAAATCTTATCTACTGAGCAGGTTGAGGCAGAAACAACTTCTGCATACTAAACCTACGATAACAAACCAACAGACCTATGATAAAGTCAACGTGAAATTCATCTGCAATCAATTTTGCCTACATAATTCAAGATATTTCAGAAACATTTAGATATGAAGTTGGAAATGTCATGGATATTTTACCCTCCTGATATGGTCTATAACCAGAGATTCCTCTCTGTCATCGTCATCATCCAGGTCAAGCATGGGGGAGCTGAAGTGGTCCAGGAGGAAGCACTTGGCTCCTTCATTGCGTGGGTCAAAGGGATCAACAATGATGGGCTCCGTGCCTTTGATCTCACAGCGACAGAACGGGCAACCCTGACCATCAGAATCCTGCAGAAAAATGTCAAAGACACACTAAGTGAACTTTAAAAGACTCTCACACACACATACAAACATTTGTATTAGTCCAGAAAACCGCCTCTCACTCAAAACAGACACCAGCACATGCACAAAGCATAGTACCTCCAGTAAACTCAACTCCAGTGGTTCTGGGCTGCTTATTTGTAAAGTGCTGTAAACACTGACAGACTGTTGTAGAAATATGCCTCGGCCATGAGGAAGCTCTTTACTGGCAGGATCTGAAGAACCATGCTTGATTACAAACAGCTGGATCGCACATGCTACCCCCCTCAAGCCGGGTACTGAATTTCTCTTTTTGCGATTTAGGAAACAGCAGGGTAAGAGAGACGCACACACAGGCAAGCAAGTTCATCGTGTCACACGGCTCGGCACGGCCTGGAGACAGCTTACACATGGCAAAATGAAAAACAATCATCTTTCATTTCCTCCATTAAACTCGGAGAATCAAAGTGTGTCGATATTTACAAGAACAAAAGATGATCATGGCTACCATCTGGTTGAAGGGTCGCTAAAAAGACATCAAAGGGACGTTTGAAACCTAATCCTAATTAAAGCCCTTAAACGGAGACAAAGAAACACACCCGAACTGACTCCGCATAAAACAAAGCTATTAAAAATGAAGGGAGAGTGAGATTTCTTAGGGATAGTCACAATACAGACTTTGCTGCTGTATGCGTGTATAAACTTACCAGAAAAATAGCAATGAATATGAATGCCTTTGCCAGATAGGAGTTGAGAAGACACTTCTCTAGGCTCTCAACCAGTTCAACGGTTTATTTAACCGTTAAGTCCCTTTTAATGGCAGCTGACAGGTTAAAAGGGATACCACTTTTGCTGTTCTAGAAAGTGAGCGGGTGAGCAACAGCAGAGGAGATTATAAAAATCCAAACAGCACTAATAGTATTTCTTGCTGTCCAAAAAAACGAACTCGGATGGACCGCAGCGGAGGCTTTTTAGATGCCATTTTAGATCTGTGTGATAATGTGTGTTCAGTAACAGTTCTGTCATGAGTCATGACACCCTCTCTTCACACATTCTTACACTTAAATGTGACACAAACACAAGCAAAAACTTGCATCTGAACTTAAAGTAGCACTTTATGCTTCACATTTGACAACCGGAATGTCTACAGACACTTTGCTTAGTTTTGAGCGTCTGTTTTATCAGAGACACGTTTCATTTGAAAATTGTTTGTGCAACATTTATGTTAAAATAAATGGAACATCGGTTTGAAATTTTCTTTTTAAGGCAGTGACATTCATACATTTGTAAGTGTCAAAATAATTTTCAGGGGCTGTTGTACTGTTTCAATGAAGTGCTCTTCTGAATTCAATAACCTTGAGTGCTTCACTTCAACTTTCATGCAGTAAAGAACACAAGTTCATGGTCGATGAGCACAAATCTGATCTCCAGCCTCTCAGAAACCCAGATGGTAACAGATCCACGTGCAGCTGAGTGTAAACTACTGTGACCAGAAGAACAAACATCATGAAACATTACAATAATACTGTTTTTTTTTTTGTTTTTTTTTATGATGAATGATAAAATATTACTGGGAAAAGAACGAAGGAATGGAATCAGCACTTATTACAATAATTAAAAAAAGCACCATGCATCTGGCCGAGGCATCCGAGTTTAGCTGACCCTACTGTGGCCCTAAAATATTTGTTTATCGTTAGAGAAACTCTGATGCTCATACAACACCCTAGATCTGAACATTTCTGGCAATTCAGCCGGTACTTAAATTGTAAACACATACACACTTCAACCCACATGTCTAACATCACCCATGTAAACATCCTCAATCACAATCATGCACTGACACACAGAAACACACACCCAGAAGATAAATGCAACCAGACTGGACACATTTCCCGCCCTATTTGCCTTTCCTTCACCTGCCCACTGTGGTGCCGCTTGAGTTTGTGATCAGGACAAACGCAAGGTCGATGGAGAGACAGATTACCTGCTGTTCGTTCCCCTCTGAGCCCTGATGATGCTCAGTATTCAGGTCATAGCATGCCATTAAAGCACTTCTAACTAGATCCATTAGCTGAGCACTGGGCATCACTGAAGCGTTTATATGAGATGCAAAGAGTTTCATCATAGCAGATGGAAATAAGACAAGTTTATTTCATGCATGAGCAGTGTGTTGGTGGCACACACGTGTAACGTTAAGCTGTTTTAGCATTAGCAATCCAGTAGAGTGTGACTAAATTAGCATAATTATTATTATATTATATATTATATAATAATAATAAAAAAAAAAACTTTTGGTAAAGCTTAAGGTACTTTGGAACCAGAGTGGTTTTCACCAAATGAAAATGCATCATTAAAACAAAATTAAAAATGAATTAAATATAACAAATAAATATGATTCAATAATAAAAATTATATATAAATATAAAATATATTATATATAAAATAGTTTGAAAAACTACCCTTGCAATAATTATTTTCACACAATAACTGAAATAATTTGTATTGTATTGTCTAAGATTATGACTGTAACACAGTTGTGTTGTCATCTCTATAACACAATGAACAACTTTCTGAACAAGCTTTTCTATTTTTCCCAAAAACATTACTGTACTAAGTTACGAAGTGACAACAGTGCCATAAAAGTACATGCTTGAGATGAAATATGAGATAAAATGTTTAAAGAAATTCAAAGATATTAAAAATGTGGCATCCAACTTATTCCTAACATTCACAAAAAAAAAAATGACAACATTTTCCTATGAGACTGCTGGACACTGATTGTGGACAAATAAATAAATACACTACTGAATTCTAAAAAAAGTTTTATACATACCTGCCATGATGTCAAACAGGAAGTGCACATAAGGTGACCACATGGCTCTATCTTTACATCTTTATCGTTTTCAGCACAGATCTTACACAGCTGAAACGTGGAGCCCATCTCACAGTACAACTCATACTGCTCCTGAAAAGACCGAAAAAAAATACCATGAAAAAGATAATAAACAAAATCTGACATAGCCTACCTAATCGTGCATTGGTTACTAACCTGTGTGACCTTAATGTGGTCTTGTGGGGTGGGTTCACATAGGCCTGTGAGATCTGGGTTATAACTGCGCCCATCTGGAAACAGATAGCTACAGATGGAGAGAAAAACAGCAGAAAGAGAACGAGGTTAAAGGACTTGTCCTCATGTGCAACTGGCTCTGTAGCATCTCCATTAGCAGTGCAGTGAAAGTGGGCCACCTCCCCAGCCCATCCAATCACAGCCAATGTCTGAACCACTGCACTAACAGCAGGGATCAAAATCTTTCGACTGGGGCAATCAGATGAGAGAGAGAGAGAGAGAGAGAGAGAGAGAGAGAGAGAGAGACACATCCAGACAAAATCTGCAGTTTTTTCTTCATTTTCTAGGCTGGAAAGAATTCAACAATTGTTTTATGCATGAAAAAATGTGTTAATTAGAGCTGACAGCAGTTATTGATGGCTGAAAGCATAATCAAGTTATCTAAAAAAAACAAAAACAACAACTGCAGAATCCGAACAAATTAAATAACAGATGTTAAAATTCTGTAGAAATCAGTTTCTCAACAATTAACAATATTAGTATGCTCTTTTTGTGTTTATAAACTAGCACTGTGTAAGCATATCATATTCATTATCTGAACGGAAATGGCGACCAAGATATAGATCAGACGGTGTGAGATTGGCATGCGGCGCTGGGCCGAGCAAACAGAGCCACAAACCAGTGATGTGATGTGGTTCAGAGACAGCTGACACAGCAGCAGTGACAGCTACATGCAGCTAAACCCGTAAGTGTGTGTGCATGTGTTTGTTTACAACTGAGACTGCCAATTTATCAGAACTTACAGAGACGATAGGGTGCTTCACATAAGAACTACAGGAAACTGATTCCAGGAAAATGAGACAAAATTAGTAGATCTGGACACGGGGGTGCCAGAACCCCATCTTTGGCCGCTCAATCAAACCAAAGTCATTTAATATTAAAATATGCACCACTACTGGCTCAGACACAGGAAATAATTACTTACATTTATGTAGGAAATGGCAATACACATACAAAACAATACACATTGTTTCAAAGCAGCTTTACAGCAAATCATGATGTTATTGTAAATAGTATCTTAATAGCTTTAAGCATTATAGTTGCTTCAACAGATCAGCGCTAGATGATATCATTTGCAAGCAATGAAGCAGCTGAGATTTACATATTTTGCTATACGGCCTACGCAAGTATACCGTATTTAAGTTGAACATGCTTATATATTTAACATTACATAAATAGCTGACATCATAACCCACTGGTCTTCAGCCCCACCGTCTAGACATTAAATCCAAGAACCTACATTTGACTGAAAAAGAATGAGAGTTTTTGCAAATGACTGAGATAGTGGGTGTTTAATAGAGCTGAATGATTTAGTTTAATAGTTTCGTAATGGAAGGAGGACTGGCACTTGAACTCAAAACGCCCACATGAGCACCATGGCTCAACATGCAGCAACCACTAGGCCAAAGCTATGCCATTTGTTTAACGGTTTTAATCTGAGATACTCACAAGCCTTCTCTGCATCCGTCGATGAGCGCCTGGAACAGCGGCTTGTTATGTGGGATGGTCTGCAGGATGTTGCCGTCACTGGTGACATAGCCGATGGCCCACTGTCCTAACCGCGTACAGCTCAGCCTGAAGATGTAGCTGAGGACAGAGAGAGAGAGAAACCAACTGTAAAAAACACATACCAAAAAAGCTGACACATAACATTTCTATAAACAGCAAAGCACGAATGAGGTTATGTAAATTTAACCCTTGTTTGCTTATCGTTTGCATGAAAGCAACAGGCTTGGGTCCAGTATGTTAAAGAAAACATTTATTTGGGTAGAAACTGAAAACAAAAGCCTATAAGATTTGATATCATAACAGCAATTATGAAATAATCGAAAGCTACGGAAAACAAAGAAGAGACAAACAGGACCATATGGATGATATTTACATCCGTATGCACGTTTACTAAGAGGAAAAGGAAACAAAAAGCAGATTTTTGGAGTTATTCAAAGAAATCTCTTGGTTATGCAACTGCTGAACAACAAATTCATCCAGGATTAAGAGACTAGCCGGTACCAGACTGAACCTTTCCATTCAGTATCCCACAGCATCAGGGTGGCACATGCTGGCACTCAGGCCGGAAAACAGGGGGAAAAAACTGGCTGAGGAATGGAATGGAAAGAGAACAGGTTGACATTTCTCAGCAGGAGGTGGAAAAGTTTATACAAGTGTCTTGCAGAATTGAATTTGCAATGATAAATGCTATTTCCTCGTGTGATGTCAGACATAACAAATGTGCAAATGAGATGGATCAGACAAAGGTTAGCAATGCCAAAATAAGAAAATTCGATGAGGTAAATGCAACATTGCAACAGAAGTGACATTTTGCCATGTTTGAGAAATCAGACCGCACACACCGATTCACCACGGGAAAAGGTCATGGCCTGATGTAAGGGATTGTTGCAGGATTTCTTGATTACATTAGAGTTATTTCTAATGCAGCTGCTAGGGATGAATGGAGCTCTCTGTGTTAGATGTGATTAATCCCATAATGCTCCACTGTGCTGCTTTCACACTGGACATGGCTCTTTTCTTGTACCGGGGGAAAAAAATCATATAGTCTCGACACTAACTCTTGTTAACACTCTTTCAACTCAACTCTCTGCCGATTACTCCATCTCCCCGTCAGTCACACTCTCTCCTCTCCATTTAGTTTGATATAAAAGCTGCCACAGTACCTTACCTTTCATGCATTCAAAATGTACTATTAGCATAAGTATACTATTATTTGAACCTTTTTTTATTTATAGGATAGGCAAATGCAGAAACTACACAAACACTGAATCTGACAAAAATTACTTCCAAGACTTTTTTTAGTTCATTTGATATCTTTGAAATCTGACCATAGTTGAACTAAACCCTCCGTCACAAGACAGATCATAGTCTAAGAGATTTGTTTTTAGTCCTAATTAAATTGACTAAAAATCCCATGCTATCAGAATGAATGGCGACTGAAGCTTTGAAGTGGAAAAAGGTATGAAAAATTAGCATTTTAATATCATTAAAGTGATACATATGACTTACATTATAGGATACATAGGACTTTTGAAGTCATATGATGCTTTGTGTGAGAAACAACCAAATTCAAGTCGTTTTCACTGAAATGTTCTCCTCCGGTGACCTGTTAACCTCTGATATTACCGGATGATTGACTCCATGGACCCCGAGAATCAGTTCAATTCATTAAACAATTATTTAGAATGGTTTTGTGAACTGGATTAAGCAATTCATAAAAAAAATATATACTAAAATAGAAAAAACTGAGCGAAAAGAATGATTCAATCATGAATCATATATTGAACTTTTGCTCACAAATTTGACATTAATCTAATGAACTGAAGAGGCGTGATCGATGAATAAATCATTCAGACAACTTGTCAAGTGGATCGAGAAATTCATTCTAAAGAGCTGTTAATCACAAATGAAAAAAAAAATCTAAGCAATTATAAAGCAATAAAGCAATTTATTAAAAAAGATACACATAAAAAATATGATTTGTTACTGTATCAAACAATAAACTCATGAACTGAATCAGTTTGATTCATGAACTAGTTTTATGAACTTCAAGCAATTCACTGAAAAATGAGTAAACAAAAAGATTTGTTCAAGAATCAAACATTGCAACTTCTCTCAAGCATGTGCAAAGAAAACAGAAATCAAGGATTGCAGTGAATAATGACTTCAAATGACTTCAATGTTCATTACGTAAGCATATCATAAGCCCTCATTTACTTTCATGCAACAAGAGTATTCTTCGAAAATAGACTTCCAGCCATGATTTTTTATTTTCTGGGATAATTCAACATCCCACAGCAGGGTATGGGCAGCATGCACAATATGGATGACAAGAGAGAAGGAACTAGGAAATGATTGTCATGGAAAACAAGCCAAGTCACCAACACCCTCAGAGTCATCGCACACAAACAGCTCATAAAAAGCTCCGAGCTGCTGTGACCACTGAAGCAGCGAGTGTGTGTTTCCGCACTAATGAGCCCTGCCTCTCGTGTCACACTGCCCTGATATAAACAGACATGAAAAAAAGCTTGATTTTGCCAGGTGATGGTTACGGGTAGACGCTCCGTGTGAAACACATATAGTCCCCTTGGGTGCCGCCATGACCTTCTCGAACCGCACACACACACACACAGCTGCTGCTCCTCTTCAGTAGACTGGTATTTGCATACAGTCCTGCTCGACCACCCACCGTCCTCGACTTCCTTCTGTTTGTTCAGCCACATCTCTCCAACCCACACCAGCCCTTTAAAACGGCCCATCTTCTTTGTGAAAATCAAACAGTAGGAATCCATTCCCATAAAGTTTCTTATTTTATGGCCTCGTTATTATCTTGCTGTTGCGTTAAACGACTCTAACCAGTGTGTAATCGCGCCTGCCGTCTGGCACTGGACCTCGAGTTGTTTTGGCGCAGATGCAATGTTGTTTCTCTAATCAGCTAATCCAAACAGACTGGATTTAACTACCTCTGTCTCCCTGCGGCACTGTCCGGCACCCTTAGCTTACTATCTAGGCTGCCAATGCAAAGGTCAGGGGTTCATTTCCAGGTTACACTAATCCTAGCTGCTAGACCAGTGCATGCTAAATGACAAACAAGAGAGCAGAAGCGCAGACAAAGAGCCTCCTGTAATAAGCTAACATCTCCGCCTCGCCCACTTTCCCATGCAAGCAGGGTCGCCTGCCAGACTGGAGGAAAACAGCTGGCTGGCCCGCCGCGCCACACTGCAGATGGTACGTCTATTAAAGCCACCCAGTTGTACACAGACTAGTCTGTACCTGCCAGGTTTGTTGATGTACTTCTGCAGACGTGCCTTCACTTCATCGTACGTCAGAAAGGCCATGTAGCCCGGGTGTGTGACTGCCAGGAAGTTCCAGTTCCTCAGGATTGAGCCCCATGGCTACAAGGAAGAGAAATAAATTAGAGAAACTGTAACACACCAACTAAACGAAGTACACAACGGTTCCTTGTAGTTGGATTTACAACAATGCACAAAAAAATGAACACTTAAGTCTCAGATAAAAATGCATGATATAATTATATTTAGTGTTTTTGCCTTATTTTCTTAAACACGGCACTAATAAAGATTTCAAACTAAACATTAATCAATCAATAAATTATAAAATAATGTGTTTTTTAAAATGTCGACAAAAGCAACTTTTACAGTAAAAAAAATGAATGTTGCATAAAACTAAAATAAATTTAAAAGAAATCTTACCATGTGCAATTTATTTTGAAGAAAACCTCAAAACTCAATATTTAACAAAAAGAAGTGTTTTAAATTACAAAACTAATAAATACTATAAGTATTTGGATGCTTTCTGGTTTTCAAAGGTTCATCAGACATGGCTATAGTTAATGCATGAGGGAAGTGGATTCATCCATTAAAAATCTAAAGAAAATGGAAGTTACAGTAGTTCTAAGATGAGACCAACCATCATTTCTATACAGATGCTGTTTGTTTTAAATGGTATTATTGAATGCAGGCTTTTTCCATTGTAAGAACTCCCAAATATGGCGACCAGCTGCCTAAAATATTAAAATATTTATTTTTATGTATAAAGGCCTGTTTATACTGTGTGACAAAAATGTTTGATCGTTTAAAAATATATGACTAAAATTAAACAAATTAAATAATTAGCTTTTATACTGTCACTGCATTAAATCCAAGTTAATAAAATATAACAGAAACATTTACTTTAAGTTAATTCCATCCAAATATCTCTGTGTTAGATAAAAAAAAAATCTATTAAAATAATTATATTTATCATATATTAAAGTTAACACATAAACCTAAAACATATTTATTACACATGTTCAGTAAACCACATAGTCCCATTTAATGGTCCCTGGTCTGCAGTTTGAAAAGACCATGACTTAAAGGCCTGATACTTTTTGTGTCTTTGTACATTCTTAAATAAACTCATCTTGACATGTCAGAACTAAATGAAAAGCAGATGGGACTCTCGATACCGTTTCCGCTTTCCCATACAAGCAAAACCAATCCAGACTTAAGCAATTCCCAAAAATCTGCAGCAGGGCTACAAAGAGACAGAGGTTTGGATGTTCCAATGAGCAGGGTGTAGTTTTGTTGGCTTTGGCTGTACGGTAGCGGGGGTCATGTGTGGTGATTCAGCCGAGGAAGGTCACTATTAGAAGCAATGCTTGAGATAAAACCTCCATATTGCTCACTGATTGACTCACACGCATAAACAAATTCACGCTAATGAAATTAAGTGGGTCCTTCCAGCACATTTCTGGGAATTTCTGTATTTTTTTTGCACCAAAGACTTGAGTAGGTAGACAAAAGAGTAGGTGTTTTGCAGCCGATACGTAATAAGGCTTATGCAAGCACAGGTTTGTAAGACCGTGTGTGTTGTGGTTTAGGATGAGGTGTGTTTTTCTAACTAAGGGATTCCTCTGCGTAAAACAAACCTCCCACTCGACACTCACTCACAGAGGTGATCCCCAGTGTTAGCGCTATTTTCCATTATGATGACTACAAAACATCAAGACATTTTGATGTTTTCACTTTAAACATGTGGTTAACTGTGAGCCATCTATGTATAGGAATTCTCCTCAGAATGAGTAGATCGACCCACGTCGGAGTGAGAGAAAAACAAGGGTGATCCTTCTGTATCGCTTTCGTTATTACGATTAGCTGCTTTTATAAAAGTAGTTGACATTTAAATGTTAGCTTGTTATTAGCAGATCTAATGCGTGTTGGTCGTGTTGAGAATTCGAGAGAAACTCTAAACGTGGATCAGGTTGTGGGAGGTGAGGGGTTTGGGGTTACCTGGAAAAGACGAGTAAAGATGTCAAACTCAAAGACGGAGATGTAGTCATTGCAGGTGAGATCGATGGTGGATTTCAGAGCCATGGCCTCCAACCCAGAGCTGATGGGGTGCACGTCATGAAGGCACTGCCGGAACATTTTCCATGGCACTATTGTTCTGGAATCACAAAAGCACACAAAAATGCACACTGGGATTAGACTTGTGGAAATCCTTCTCGAAATACATCCAATATAGCCTTGGGCTATAAACAAGAACTGAATCAGACATCAAATCATTCAGTCACTGGCCTGTGAAAACACTGAAGTACTAGATATTTATCCCAGGCCAATTCTATTTGCAATTTTTACTGTTGGAAGTTTTGAGTAGTTGTTAGCATCTTGCTATCCAAGTTGTTAGGGTGATCTGAGTAGCTGTTTGTTGGTATGCTTCATTCTCAGTGGTTGTAAGCATGTTGCTATGTTGATATTAAAGTGTTCTGAGCTGTTAGCATCTTGCTATGCAGCTTTTATGGTGATCTGAGTAGCTGTTTGTTGGCATGTTTCATTATGGGTGGTTGTTAGCATGCTGCTATGTGGATATTATAGTGTTTTGAGCTGTTAGCATCTTGCTATGCAGTTGTTAGGATGATCTGAGTAGCTGTTTGTTTGTATGTTTCATTCTCAGTGGTTGTTAACATGTTTCTATGTGGATATTAGTGTGTTGGGCTTTTAGCCTCTTGCTATGCAGTTGTTAGGATGATCCGAGTAGCTGTTTGTTTGTATGTTTCATTCTCAGTGGTTGTTAACATGTTTCTATGTGGATATTAGTGTGTTGGGCTTTTAGCCTCTTGCTATGCAGTTGTTAGGATGATCTTAGTAGCTGTTTGTTGGTATGTTCCCTTTATGGGTGGTTTTTAGCATGTAGTTATGTGGTTGCTTGAATGTTCAGAGTGTTTGTTAGCTTGTTGCTATTTAGTTCTGAGCATGTATGTATGCATGTATGCATGTATGTATGTATGCCGATGCCTTATTAGAATCTGTCTATGGGTTGCTACATGTAAACTGACTGCTATATTGGAAAGGTCAAAGCTGGTTCGTGATCACTCAAGTGCAAGTTAGGAAAATACCTTGGTTTTGACATCACGTTTCATTATGGTTTCGGTACAGCAGGGGGGAAAAGCTAAAAATTATTTTTGTTTAGTTTTTTTTTTTTTACTAAACCGTGAATTACTATAAAAACTACTCTCATTAATAAAAAAAAATCAGTTATAATAAAAATGCTCTAAACTATTGCTCTAAACTATTTTGAGCTCTTTTCAGACACATCAAGTGTCTGGAGTTGTCAAATGTGGCATCTAACTATACTTACTATGATTCTGAGCTGTTATAAACATGTTCCTCTGCAGTTGCTAGAATGTTGCTAAAGTGATTGGCAATGTGTTGCTTGGTCACTCAGACTTGTAAAAGCTGCATGTACAAGTCTCACACATTTAGGAACATTCACTCTATAAAAACAACACTGTTGCCAGAATGACTAAGAACGCAAGCTCTTACTGTATCTCTTACTCTTTATGACTGTAATCTCTTACTCAGGTACTGTAAAAATGTCATACATATTCCTCTGGTGGTCTATGACTGCCACAAAATGGAGATTGACTTAAACAGCAGAGCATGTGGAGAAAAGAGTTACCCACACTCTGCTTTGACATCTCTAGAGAACAGTTTCATAAACACTAACCAGCACAAATTGACCAATAAACACTTTCAGACACAAACACACACTTGGAAGGAGAAAGAGACAATAGTAGAGCATCTTAAATGCCTGTTCTCTTTTCTTGGTTAACACAGAAATTTTCAGTTCAGGGTAATGGCACGTCATGCAGTCATATCATTCCTTCAGGTGAGACAAAATGAGAGACTTGTCACGCTAACAACAGAGGATCTACTGCTCTTCATTCCAGCAACCTGACAGTGTCAGCCACCCTGAGGGCATTACCCATCAATCCTGTGACTTCTGGCTGCTTTTCTTAGAAAGCTTTGGACCAAAACCAGAAACATTCTGGTTTCGCAAGTAGCCCGAGATTTTTGGGAAGTAAAAACTGTTGTGGATTAAATCACAAAAGTAAAAACAGCGATACTGGATGAGGGTCAGAGGCTGTTAATCGGGACAGTAAAGAGAAGAAGTGAGTCATCTGGATGTCAGAAACAATGGCATGGATGATCCACACAGTCACATCATATCATCACATGCACATCGGTCAGAGCACCAGGTTATAATGAGGAAACATCAGCTTTGCTATTTCCTATTAGAACGAGCAGTGGCCTGTTGGTAAGGTTTCAACACGTAGCGAAACCTTTCTTATATAGACCTTTAACCGATTATCTAAATGATGGCTTCCTTTAGACTTCTACTGCACTTGGATAAAGTGTAATAATATTAAAATTTCCCTCCTACATGATTCACTGGACTACTTGATTCAATTGAGAAATTATTTCTGTATAATGTCCAAAATAAATGTAAATAAAATGTATATATTTATATACATATAGATATATATAGATATATATATCTATATATATAAATTAACGATTTTAATCAGAAAGGATTCATTGTGTTAGTTATTACATTTATATAGTCATTAAAAAAAAAACATTATAATTTTTATTAATAAAAAAAAAAATATTAAGATATAAGATATAAATAATAGGAAATGTTTCCTAAGTGCCAAATCAGCACATTAAAATGATTTCTGAAAGATCATGTGAAGACTAGAGTCTGATGCTGAAAATTCAGTTAAACTATAATAATATATTTCAAAATGTTGTATGTTTGTTTGTTTAACAAATATAATGAAGCCATGGTGGCTTTTTAAAGGTGCTGTTCAGTGTATTCCATGTTAAGATTTACTAAGTTTAACATGTAGGCTAGATGCAATTATAAGTCATTTGTAGGTTGATTTCCCTAAGCTTTATCATTTCAGCCTTCAAACTCATTTCCATCATGTCATGAGTTTTGTGCATTAGGCATCTTCAGCATGATTACACTCCAGTTCAGTATAGCATTGACCACTTTTTTCCAGCACAAAATTATGTTTTGCATATGTATTAATCAGCAACCACAGCGAAACAGCAAAAGTGCTGATGCATCACCAGGAATAAGGAAACTCACTCTAGCCTCTGATAAACTTCCAAACTGTCGGTCGATGCAGTAAAGAAAACGATGAATCAATCTGGTGAGTTTACTGAGAGGTAGAGAAATAAATGGCTCATAAATACCATACACATCCATATCTTTTCTCCTTTTACTGTCTACTTGTAGTTGGGTGGGAGAGCCGAGTTGGTTCTGTGATGGACAGATGAAAAAAGACAAGATCTAGTTCAATTACATTCTTAAGAATAGCTGACCCCTTAATTAAGGAAGACTTTTTAATGGGCAGAGTGGACTCTCAGTGGACAACACAAAAGGAAGCTCATTAAGGACTCTGTCCTTGCCAATTACTGCAGCAGGACAGGTAGAGACACACGCATAATACCTTCATGCTAATAAATAAATGAACAAAGGGGTGGAGAGTCAGAGCGAGGGAGGTCATGAGGAAGGAGACAGATTTCCACATCTATTCAAACAGGCTCCAAAAAGTCAAGTTGTGCATCAAGAGAAACTTTGAAAATTGGGTAAAATTCTGAATCTGGGTGCTTGCTCTGGGGTGATTTGGTTGTGTGATAATACCCTGTGCCATCCGAAGAAAATCAGAGAGTGCTTTATTGTAATTCACTAAACAGCTGCCGCCACAGTAAGACAAAAAACAGGCAACTCAGCCGGTGGCCTTCAGTGTTGCCACTGGAAACTGTGTTCCTATTGGCCTGTGGCCACTTCCTGCATATAAATGAGAGTTGAAAACGGATTTGAGTCTCGGTGGACAGAAGGGAGATTAATAAGGAAAATTAGCTTGAAAACAAATCTCTTCTCAACCCTGCCAAACAGCGGAGCATTAATATGAACTGATAATGAGGAAACGGTGAGCAAGGCTTCCTGCTGCTACTGCAGAGGAACATATAGATCTTATTTTTCCCTCATTATATCATCTGCATATCAAATACTGCACGCCTAATGCATCTGTGTATGGGAGGGTTTAGACTGAACATCATAGTCTATTCTAAACCTTTCTGAGGACTGAGAGTTGAAACTGATCTGAAAACAGTGTTCGGATGAGAGAGGGGGAGGTGACTTGACATTTATTCCATTCTCTGGTTCCTCTGAGTAAAAGCATTATATTCCATTATCAGAAGACCCATAGAGAGAGAGAGAGAGCAAGAGCGAGAGAGAGAGAGAGAAAGCGAGAGAGCGTCTTATAAGGTCTGATATTATCTTTCGAGTCTCAGAGCAAATATGACCTGCTAGATGAATTACTGCTGTGACAACAGTCTTTTTTTCATGAACGTTTATAGAATTTTTCCAAAGAGGTTTAGAAATATATACACAGTGGTGTCAAAAAGTCACAGAGTTTACTAGTAAAAATGCATCTTATTTTTTGCTTTTTCTTTCCTCAAAAGACATGATACAAAGGTTTTTTTTTTTTGTCTTCTCTAATATTTTATTCAAAACGACATTAAATATGCAATTCACACATTCAATGAATGCACAAAGAATTCTATAATGAGCATTTTTTTCTGTTATTTCAAAGCCAAAAATACAGGGTGATGCAACTATCCTGATATCATAATGAAGAAAAAGAAGCCTAATTAAAATAATAGAGTTCTTGAAAAGAAAAAGTTGTCATGATATTATAATTTCTTAGAAATAAATCTAAATTACGGTTCAATTTTTGGGTTCACTAAGATTTTTCAACACTTTTGATTCTTATTCTCTTATACTCTAAGAGAGGTATTCTGCGCATCTTATTCTCACCAAGGCTGCATTTACTAGATCAAAAATACAATAAAAACACTAATATTGTCCAAATTTTATAGCAGTTAAAATAATGATTTTCCATTTTATTATATTAATATTAAAATTTCTTCCTATAATGGCAAAGCAGAATTTTCAGCAGCCAAAACTACTGTACTTTTCTGCTTATTAATAAAAAATTAATAAATACAAATTAAAAATGTCTAACAAATCAAACCTACTGGATCATTTAACATTTTCTTAAACAGTCTTTTTATCACTGAACATTAAGAGAAACTACTTACACATTACACATTTTATTTTCAAGACTATATTTTATCAAGTGATTAATTCAAGATAATTGAACTTTAAAAGTTTGCGTGGAAACAAGGACATCTGGCCAAGTTCCAATGATCAATGTCACACATTTACTTATTTTATCAGTCACCTAGAAATCAGAAATATATCTTATTCCTTACAACTTTTCAAAACTCTCAAATCCAGACAATCCGACCAGACTGTACATGTTGAATGAGTTCATCTTGTCTCAGTACACAAAACGTGCACAGACATGCATATATAGGTAGGCTGAGCAGCTAACTCTGCAGGCTACAGATTTGAGCTCTAGTGCTCACAGGATTGATGGCATAAGGATGCTGAGCTTTCCATTTCCACACAGAACAAGAGAACCAGAGATAGAAGAGCCAAAGGAAAGGCAGCTCTGCTTCTCGTATCAATGACTCATGCACACTTCCTCTGTACAGAGCGGGAAGTAGACCTTTATAATAATCTATAATATATCAGAGCGGTAACTAGATACACACTAGAGACTGCGCTGGTCTTTTCCCGTCTCTCAATCTCTCTTTCTCTCTCCCCTTCTCTTGCTCTTCCTCTCTGGGATAGCTGGTCACACCTGCCCCATTACGAGGCCTTTCTGTCCCTAGCAGGGCCTGTGTATCTATGCACAGGTTCACACTTCCTTTAACCCTCCGATTTGCTGGATTAAACAGAAGATAAAATATTTAGCGTCCACAGAGACTGCAAATGAATTAAACATTTCCATCTGCAAACGGACGACACCTTTTTAAAGATCTGAAGAGATTTGCTATCAGACGTCTGAGCGTTGTGCTTGGAATGGAAATCAGCTTAATTCCACAGTATTACTTCGTTTTTTCTTGCTTCAGGAGAAGCAATTAAAATAACCTTACAACCCAAGAATAACTCCCCAAACATACTCATGTAATCAAAATTAAAGTCTCTTACAGCAATTACGTTCACAGCAGGCAGCATACTAGAGATTTGCAAAACTATATATTAGACATAACAGACTATGGGGGAAAACAGAAATGAAATAGAACTAAAGATGCACAGAAACTGCACGAAAAATATCATGAGCAGTGTTCTAAGGCATGCAATTATTTTCGGGGAAAGGCACAGCTGAAGTAGCTGTTCCAGACAGGTCTTGACTGTATTACATGTTCAAATCACTTCACCAAATGATTTCCGTTATTTGAAAGGTCTTATAAAAGCAAATGAACAAAAACTCACAATGACCAAGCAAATAAATATTGTAAACAATAACAATTTTAAATTATTTCCATGTTTTGGCCACAAAATTACTCCGGTAATTGAATTACTCAGGTAATTTACACATTAGATCTCGCTCTCTCTTAATAACTGCATTAGTTTGCCATCAACAGCTCAGCCTCTATTACTAGCTATAAAATGACGTTATGGAATTAGCAACAGAGGTGTGGGATGAAATGCGTAAGAAATTACACCAGAGCCTTTTAACGACAAAAACCTAATGAATATCTTGAAATATAACATCTGAAAAATCTCTTGATGGGTGGTAACCATAGTTTAAGTGGATTAATGGACTATTATTAGACAATGATGTATACCTGAGGTGTAACGGCCACTCCACTTTTAGCATCACTTTCTAATGTGTGGGTGTGCATTATTTTCTAATAATTCAATGTCTCTACCAATGGTCGTCAAATATTCCTTACATATTTTATTATGTTGTATTATATCATTAAATTTATAATAAATTATATTTAGATAAATTAATAAAATGTTCTTAACATTTTGATGCCAGCTATATATTTTCAATAATACTTTAGATTAGGGAACACTATTCACTAATAAATAGTTACTTATTAGTATGCAGTTTTATATATGGTTATATGGTTTATAAACATTATTTTAAACAGTATGCACTTTTTTTTCAAAGAAAGTCGTGTCTTGTGGTCACGTTTTTTTTGTGGTCAGGTTTTTTTTTCTGAAAATGAATTGATGAATAAATTCGAATATTAACAATATTCTGTCATTTACTTTCCATTTAATTTATGTTTTTATTTATTACAATTTTCTCTTTCATGGACCACCTAGCATACCCTTGGGTACCCGGATCCCAGAACTAGCCAAACTTACTAATCGACAAGCATGAAGTGTCACAGCATTATCTCTTTCTGTATATATATTTATAGACTAACAGTACAGCAGACTGAAACTCTTCCCAGCAAACAAGCCCAAGCTGTCTGAGAAACCTAATATTCCAGCATTAAGAGGCAAAAAAAATATATATTAATAAATAAATAACTTAATGCTCTTAATTAGCCTGAAAAAAAGTGACCTTCATCTCTCAAATGCTGACTAGAGCAGTTAGGAAAGCTATCAGCATGTCTGGTTTAGTGTGCAGATGTTTGCTAAATTATAGGCCTGACTCAAGAGCAGCACTCCAGCACATGACCAGACAGTTCACCCCACTTACTCACTGCTAAATGGAGAATAGAAAAAAAACATCTCTCCATGACAAAGAGCTTTAATTGACCTGAGCTGTAATGAAAACTGGAAAGATCAGATCTGATTTGGCACATGCATCTTGAAATGAGAAGAAAACTTACTTTTCACCGAAAGACCTTCTCCAAAAATCAGCAGCGTCTGCCTTGGTAATGCGGAATGTGTCTCCTTGGAACTGTCCACCTAGAAAGATGGCTTTGATCTCGGCCAACATGTGACTGAAGATCAGCGAGAGCTTGGTGAGATTCCGCCTGCAAGAGAACGAGACGAACAAAGGCAAAAGCACAGGGTTAGTACATTAAACAGACAGGAAATCAGCAGTCAGTGCAAGTGTACACAGACAGAGAGAAAAGTGAACTCTCAGCATTCTCTATTATTCTCTATTTTCTTGTCCTTGAGCTTGTCTGGAAGTTAATGTGCCGCATGCGTCTCCCTTCAAACAAACAGCATGAGGATACAGTGCAACCTGATGCACGCAGTCTGAAGGGCATGTCGGAGCCAGACCAGAAAACAAATGCTCACTGGGCATCGGTCAACAGTACAGAGATGATCTGCTCCTGTTGCAGATGAACACTGCAAGAAGATGATGACTGATTGTCTACAGAGGTGTTCTTTCATACTTCAAACACGTACATGCAATATCAGCTGCTTTCCCAACTTATGCACCTTATAAATTTCCCTTTTTTTATGTTAACCTTTAGCATGATTACATCTTTGTGTTTATTCACATAAAGCAGACATGCAAACAAATATGAGTTACGACATCTCTAGGTACCACAAGTCATTAAGACTTTCAAAGTTGTGTTCCTAAATGACTTCTCCCATAATGCATTGTGTCTGGCAGACAGGGACTCTAGCCCTGAGAGGCTTGTCCCCTTCCTCCACATATGCAGTTCTCCGCAGGGATTAAATCAGGCAGATAACCCACCTTTCAGAACAACATTTCAGGTGGCACTCAATTGCACAGGCCACTTAGCCCGAGGGAGGTCAAGAGGAACCGTGCTGCAAGCGGCAGATAACTAGCCCAGAGGCACAACAAACACACACCAACTTTCAGGATTCACAGTGCCGTTTTGTAAAGCAGCAATTGGGCACCTGCAGCTCCCAGGAGTGTTGCCGAAAATCTGGCCCAACCGTCATGCTCTGAGCAAACACTTTCTTTCACCGGTGATACATTTGCATTTCTTGTCTAAATCTGGCTGTATTTAGAGAGCCATTAATTAGCTTGCTACATCAGCGTAGCTTCCTGTCAAAACATTACTGTGACAAACCAATTAGCATGTTAGCAGCGATGCAGAACCAGCGGGAGAAGGGAGAAACTGGAAGATGAGAACCGGGGTCAAATATGGAGTTATAAAGCAATGGTCATAATCACAGCTCCAAACTGTCAGTGATTAACCGGTGCGAAAAACTTCCTTAGATCTCAGTGGTATTCACCTCAGATACAGACAATAAAGCTCTTTTAAGCCTAACTTAGCTGAAGGGATCCTTTTATTTCGTTTTAAGTCTCTGATGAACCCACCAGAGAACATTTCTCTCCATAAACTTCATTTCAGTTAATACCTCTAAGCCTTCAAGTTTTCAATACGGTGAGTCACTGCTCATTTTATCACCGTTTAATGCAGTAATACTGAAACTGCTGAGGGATTCATATATATATTAGATGTCAGTCTGGAAAAAGGCAAGCTCAACTAAAACAGTGCAGCTTGGCTGACTCTGGGCTTGCTTTGTATTAATAATAAAGAATTAAAAATAAAGTATACTAATAATAAAGATAATAATAATAATAAAACAAACATAACTATTGTATTTACTGTATTTTATCATCAAATAAATAAGTTCAATCAATAATCAAAAATATTTTAGCAAAATTCATTTTGGAACCTTTGAATGATAGTTTGCACATAAATATGTACAAATATATATAAAATCCATTTTGTAGCTGACTGGTTTACATGGAAAATATAGAGTTTGCAACACAATACCAATGCAGTGAACAAAGTTTTTTTATTGATTAATCATTTACTTTACTGTTGAAAATGTTTTTCTAACTACACATTAAACAGTAGTAATTTTAAATTTAAGATTCTCTAACTTGCAGTTTAGAACGTGAGTCAGATGTTTATTCTGTCTAAATGAACTGACTCAGAGTCATTTGTTTGTGAATCAGACTCCGTAAGATTCTCTGAAACTCACATATGTAAAACATTTACACATATATCTCTAATCTCTAACATCCGACATATCCATTACCAGCATACACATCAAACACACTCACACCTGCTTGCTTCATAAACTTCCACAGGAAATTAGAGATTGTGGGTCACATGGGAACTACATTTAAAATATTTCAACATTTACCCCACTCGGAGAGTGACACCATTACACGGGTGAATCCTCGAGATGCCTGTGTTCTGACTGTTGAGTTCACCGCCATCATTTCAACACCTCTGACACACACACAGCAGTCCGTAAACCATTTAAACCCAATCCATGCGGTACATCCTGAGAACATGTCACACGCTGGCCACAAAGCCAAGGAGAAGACAGCGTACCTTTGAGGACACTGAGTGACGGATGCACAGAGAGTTAATCCTAGTACAGAAGCTTTTCCTGAGGTAGAAGAAATTGAATTTGAGACAGAACAATAATCTCGGCCCACAGGCAACTAACATATGCTAATTCCCTCTGCGCTGCTGGGGCGGATGAGGATTTTTCTCATGTGCCTCACCTCTTATCGACAGGAGCGGGGGTGTGCTTCAACATAGCCAGGACTTCATAGGACACATCGCTACCTCACGCAACACCACAGCTCAGCAGGATATGGCAGGAGCTTAATCTGGGATATGCAAGTGCAAGTAATGTGCAAAACAGCTACAAAAGGCTAAATATATGTTGGAAATGGCTGAAAGAACTTATTAAGGGAGTGTGTCAAAGGAAGACTAACAGAAATGGTGACTCTGGGTTCACATAAACATGCTTTTAAAAAATTAGAATTATAAAAGCAGCAGTAACAGCAGCTGTATTATGAAATGCTATAAAATATGCAGTCTATTTCTGTATTAGGCATGCTGCTCTACTTTACTACTATTCCTGCTGTTTCACAACGCTGGTGTCTTGGTGGCCAGACCAGAGAGCCAGACTTCCTACCAACATCTCAGTGAACTCTCCAAACCCTCAGTGCTTCCTGTGTGTGCTCTGCGGACTGGATGACTCCTGCCTTTCTGAATGAAACCCCATAAAACATCATATATTATTGGGAGATGGAGGATAACTGTATTCGAACACGGATGATTTTATGGTAATTGCAGATAATGGTAGAGTGCAGGGGTTGGGGTTCATCCGAGCTCAACTTGGAGAGGAGGGGAAAAACTGTGAAATGACTCAGGAGAGCCTTTATTTTCAGCCTTCAATTATGTTCAAGCAATCTGGATTTTCAGTCGAAACCTCTAATAACTACTCCCCAAACACAATGAAACACACACACACACACACGTGAGTGTGTTTCAGATCAGGATGGTGCCACGTGTCTGCTGTAGAGTGGTCCAGTGAGGGCCGCATGTTTCCATTTTCTGCATTTTGGCTGCTCCTTATGCAGAATGTCCCGAAAGGAATCATGAAGCAAAGTCTTGAATATGAGAAGTTTTATATGAGGGGTCACTTCTAAAGCTACCAAGTTCAATCATACGCCAACGTCATATTAAAAGGCCAATACAGCCCAGCGGGAGTTGACCTCTTTGAGGAAAGTCAGTCAATACTCACACATTATTGGCAGTTTGCAAAATGAACCATGGTTCTCAAAGACTGTTATTATATTCTAATCCCACTGAAATACAAGAGAAATATCCCTAAAATATGTTTTCTTCAACTTCTAGAACTACAAAGCAACATCAAAACACAATTGTGGTTAGCTCATAAAAAACATTAGGCACATGCCGTTATTGTTAATGAAGTGTGATTGTGTAAAGTGCAATCGGGTCTAAAGGTCCTCATCAGGGAGTGTTAAGTACAGGGCCATAAAGGTAGTTTCAGTAGTTTCAGTACTGAACTATTAATTGCACATGTCACATGATGGCCATGCAGAGACCAGGCATTGATTTGATTAACAGTCTCACCATTACGACAAAGAGAAAGCAACCGCTAAAGAGAGAGAGAGACAGAGAGACCTCCCACCAGCCCAGTCAAGCACCCATCATCCTCTCTGGAAACTCAAGAGACTGAATCACTTTCAAAAGGCATTTGCATCCGTCAGTGCACTGCAGCTAAGAGAGAAAATATCAGAAATATTACAACTTAATATAACTGTTTGCTATTTTTTGAATTTAATGTGTTCCTGTGATGCTAAAGCAAAATTTTCAGCATCATTACTCCAGTCTTCAGTGTCACATGATCCTTCAGAAATCATTCTAATATGCTAATCTGCAGCTCAAGAAACCATTCTAATTATCAATGTTGAAAACAGTTGCACTGCCTAATTTTTTTTGTTGAAATGGGATTACTTTCAGTATTCTTTGATGAATATAAAATAAAATATAAATATATAATAAAAATCTATTGTGACATCTAGTCTTCACATCACTCTGGTGTAATTTAATGTGTCCTTGCTGAAATAATAATACCGTAAAATAAAAAAATAAAAAATTATACATACATATATACACACACACACACACACATACATATACATATATATATATATATATAGAGAGAGAGAGAGAGAGAGAGAGACACAAAACCTCTAAATAGTACTTAAATCAAGATCCCTACATGCAGATGAGGGCTAATTGGAGTGTGATGATGACTACTAGAACTAAAGCTCAAACTCAATCTCAATCTGAAACACACAACCGTGCAAACACCTCGAGCACGGTGCAGATGACGTTCTAGAATGTGTGTGAGGTTCAGAGGCATGTGGAAGCACCTGTCACGTCTAACGGCTGGCATGACATTCTCCTAGGCTTCCTGACACCTGTAGGACTCAGCGCTGCTCACTATTGTCTTTCACTTTTTTGTTGACCTACATTCAGTGGCACACACCCTCCTCCATAAATACCGTCACTACTTCGGTCATCTGTCAGTCAAAGAACGGCACACAGACATGTAATCGATACACAGGAGAGCTTTCCAACTTCAAAACAATACAAAACAAAGAAACTATTGACATTTTATGATATCATTATCATGTTTAATTATTGCCTTCGTTTTCTCAACAGACACCACAAAAATTGTGAAATTATGTCACTGTCAGTTGCTCGTTTACCTATAACGGAGCAATTTCAGTTGCAAAAGCAGTATGTTTTAGCTGAGAAGAGTTCTTGAGGAGACCTTTTGGTCCCGCATTTATCTGAAAGCTCTCTGCAGAAGTGAAGCCACCCGGCCAGTGACATGACTCATCAATAAAACACCTGGCAGCCTGCTCCACAGCAGGGCCGGTCCGAGTGCGAGAGTGAGTACGGTAATAGCGCCAGGACCCCTCAGAGCTTGAGAACAGATGAGATATCTATCAAGACCTCCTGCTGCAGGCCAATCTGCCACACACACACACACACACACACACACACACAACACTTGCACGCACATTACCGGCAACTCCCATACACAAATCACTATGAATTATTAAAACAGTCAACAATCATTTTGCAGAGGAACTGACAAATAAGCCTGTCCATTAGCCAAGTATGCTTGTCTGTTCTTCCTCTAAACAGCTGAACCTTGAAGTGGTCTTCTAGTGTCTATAATGAGGGATGGGGGAGATACAGGAAGGAGAGACTAGAACGGGGGGGGGGCAATCACAAGTCTGTTTTATGACTAAATCAATGCTGCCACAACCCCCACTTGCTTTTCTCCCACACACACACACACACACGTACACACTAATCTACTCCAACTCTGCTGCTTTGAACACTTACATGAAAAACTGATGGGATTCAACTGTATTGTTCAACTTTTTAATGAACGGTTTGGCCATTAAGATGACAAAAGAAAGGAAGAAAAAACAGGAACATCAACACTTAACTAAAAGTTTGTGCTACAGAAATGAGTGATAGCTAAAATTGTGTTCATGAGAGAGGTGAGGTGACAGGTGTTATTACTTTTCTAAGCAATCTTTTTCCAATTTTCACCTGGCAGATTTACCATTTTTGCTTGGCAGACAATAAAGAAGTCAGAAAAAAACCTAGGACATATCAAAGTATTTATTTAGTAGTTTTATTTGCTGCATCAAAAGATGGACATTTATTCAGTTCTGCCTTTAAAAACAGAGCATTTTGCCACTTCTTCGCACTCATATCAATAACGGGGCATTTTCAGCTTCAATGAAACCGTGAGAGCTGAATGTAGGTTCACACAGTGGTGGTCTTCTGAGGAGCTCTTCCTGATTGTAATCTTAGCCATATCCTTCACCCTTACGTGTTTCTGCATTTTCACTTCTAGAAACCTGGTAGAAAAAAGCTAAAATTTGTGGTTGAGATGAGTTTTTACAGTCTGGCTGTGGTGCAAAGAAAACAGAGTAAACAACCTTAAAAAGAAACCGCTACTTCTCGCAAAAAATGCAAATGCTGTCAGAAAAAAAGCAGACATTAAAGAAACTTCTGAGGGCTGCTGGGGGCTTAAAACACAGACAAGCCGTTAGAAGTTACGAGACGCTCTTAATCTCATCTCAAAGTTTAATTCTCATCATTTTATCTCGGTTTCTCCCGCCTAAATCTATCCTGTCTGAAGTGCTGCAGTTCCTCTGATACAGTAAGAGCTTTGTGAGTTGAAATACACAGAGCTTTTACAAAAGGCAACAGAGCTTCATTCATTTCATATGAGGCAATGCATTTTTTTTAAAGAAGTACAATGTAAACAGATTCACAGCTTATGCAATCTAATGAAAAAAATATTCAAATAATTCAGTGGTAATGTGTGCCTCTGCTTACAGCTAAAATCATTAACATGCAAATGCTGTCAAACACAAATTCATGTGACCGGAATATTTCGTGTGCTCATTATTAAATCCTCCCTCTCTTTATGTGAAATTAACTAATTCCATAAATACTCTTTAAAAAAAAGACTACATAGCAGAGATAACAGTGAGCGTATGTGGGATATTACCCACAATCTTATAAACACAAAATTGTGGGGCAAAACAATTTCTATAAAAGAGCTATTTCAAACTCATTATCCTTCTATAATGAGTCCTCAGAGACAGCAGGCGTTCCCTGCCGCTCACAGCAGTACAGATGCAAAGTACAAGCTCAAATTACATGACTATCAGTTCGATTACGAGAAAAGAGACTAAAGGAGAGCAGTGCACATCAGCCTGTTCAACCGCACAGGAGTCTTGGGCATGATGTGTGTAATTAAAAGGTCAAGTTAAATTCCTCAGAGTGAAGAGGACTCAGTTTAGTTGGACCGAGTACAGAGCCTTGGGGAGTTCCTGAACACAGGGATGAAGAATAGAGGAGACTAATCCACCACCACCACGGTTCAATCCCACACCATTTTTTATAGTGTTATTTTTTATCATTTGACTAATGTTCTTTATTACTTCATGATGTATTCATATTCTTTCATTTCAGTCCATTTTATTCTTAACAAAACTGCACATTATTTTTTAATTTAGAGTAAAGTTTTCTTTAAATGTTTCAATGATCATGAAAACAACATTTTAGTTAATGTTACTCAACATAAAAGATTCACGAATATAAAACTTGTTAAACCATTGTGAAAGCCTATGCTCCTAAAAAATATAAGTTTGTGAAAAAAATTAAAATAAAGAGTCCTGAAAGTAATATTTTAAGGAGTTTCCACAAATCTTTAATTTTTTAATCTTTGTTATGTGGTACTTCGCTAGTTACACATTTTTACTTGCCTGAACATAGAGAAGTTCAGTTTATTGGTGTTCAGCTTCAACTTACTATACATTTCTGGATTCTTCTGAAATCATTGCATATACTGTAGTGCTATTTCTTTCTTTTTTTTTAATTAAAATAAATAATATATTTAAAAAAAATTTTTAAATTTCATTGATTAAGACAAGATTAAGACTGTCCACCATGCTGTTTCAATGTTGTCACGCAGCTGTCTGTATGCAGCAGACTCTCATTTCTGACCTGCAAATAAACACAGACTCAAAGATGAAATCTAAGAGACAAGATTCTCTTTGAAGTTGGGAGTATAATAATATTAATTCCAGGCTTTTCTGTCTCCGTTTCAGAAGGCTTAGCTGCCAGTGCTGTGTGTGTGTGCGCGAATGTCTGGAGAAAACTGCCTTGTGCCAATCAAAACAAAGACTGAGGACACTTTTGTCTCATTATACCACTGCCTGGTTAAGGTCTGTCTCAGGGGAAGGGAGGACACATGTGCCTGATGAATTGAAAAAGGGGGTGGTGATTGCAGACAGGGCTTGTCCCCTGCAGAAATCCCCCTAACCCCATCCTGCCAATCAAACCTTTTTTGATATACTCTTACCACATCCTGAACAACCCCATCTCTTTGTTTTGTGCCCCATCTACTCCCTTGACTTCAGCCTTCAGTGAGAGCTGGGCAAGCAGCCCATGTGCACTTCATTTCAATGGTCTGTCTTGGGACGGGCACACTCCCCTGACTGCTACAAAGTATACTTCAAAGTATCACCGTTAAATTTATTAAATATCAATACCAGCAAAATGTAACTAAATTCAATAAATTGACCCCAAAGCAAAAATAACTTAAGATTATATACACATTTATTATTATAGATTTTTATTATTATATATTATAAATGCAGTATATTTAGTATAAACACACATATATAAACACTAAATATACCAGATAGACACAATGTACATAGATATAGCCATACATACATTAATAGTTATACACATATCTTTTTTAAATATTGTTTCAAAACTGTATCAATGCATCTACATATTTTAATTTTATATAAATTTTGTGTTAAAGCACTGCTACCTTTGACCTCTTTATTCATAATGACACACCAATTCATTAGAGATAAAAAGCATGAAAGGGAAAAAAGAGAGTGGGAGTGAAAGAGAAAGAGAGATGTGCAGCACAGAAATCAATTCTGACATTCCCACCACATCGATGTATCGACTCAAATCTACTTTCAGCAGAATATTATCTGAAAAACCATAATCAACTTGCCATGCTATTTATTAGGTATTATAACAAATAAATATTTGTTCAAAAAAATAAATGTATATGGACACATTTAAAGTCATTAAAAGAATGTTTTTTTATTTTTTATTGATTAGTTTAGGTCTGAAGTGTGAGTGCATGCATATACGTGCATCGGTCAGCCATCACAAAGTGAACTGTGATTGGCTCCTCCCCACAAAAGGTAAAATCAGACCATTCGGTTTTTGCTTCAAATTTTAATATCACAATCCAAATAACGTGTTTAGCATATTTTTTGGAAAGTAATTCAAATTTATTAGTTGCCTCTGATTTTAAATGGAGCACAGGCCTTTGTTTATATGAAGATATTTATTTTAGCTGTATAATTTCTTTAAGTTAGTTTTATTATTAAACATTTCAATTTCACAAAGAAATATGCAGCATTTTGTCTGAGAAATAAAGGACACCTTTCATTTATAATTTGTCTTAAATCTAATTTTGTAAAAAAAAAAATAATAATAATAAAAAAAATGTAAAAAAATGAATTGTAAGAAAATGTTGTGTAATCTGTATTGTGAATTTTATAGCATTGCAAGTTTAGTGAATCGTTACATCCCTACATGCTACTAGTTTTTGCTTATCATGCTGATTTGTCCATAGTAAAGTTCTGATGTCTTTTTTATTCGTGCTAGTTAAATTCATTTTGAGCTACCAAAAACCGAAGAATGCCTGCCCGAAGGGTTACCAGGAATGTTGAAATTTTGCAAGCCCTGGTATTCTATCATCTCTGATTGGTTCAAAGACAATGACACTCTCTCTCTGCCAGATGTTGGTTAGAAATGTGTATGCGAGTGTGTTTGGTCTACACCTACGTCTTAAAATTATCAATTCTTACCGTCAAATCTCACCCAGCTTGAATCATCTACAGTTTATAAACTTTCACATAAAATTCAGATTACTGATATACATGGCTTTCTTGTTCTCTATTTTTAACTTTCGACTGAGGTTAATATTTGAATACACGCAAATAAATAGCATAATTTACATATTTAGAAAATGTAGTGGTATAATGCATATAAATACACGAATATATTTAAATTGATTTTTTTAGTTTTTTTTTTATTTGTGTGGGTATCGTAATCAATTTTAATGATCAAAAAACAGTTTGGGAAACGGAAACTCATGATCAGTAAAATGCAAATCAGCACGTGAAAGTCGTGAGAGTCTGTGGTAATGAAACGCTCCTTAAAGAGAGCAGCAGAAGTTAAGCTAAGCTCAAGTCAACTCTTTCACAGTGCACTTGAACAACTGACACACAACATAAAAATATTAACACGTACACAAAATTTGGACAAGAGTTCAGGAACAAACAGGAACAGAAATTACCACAGAACACTGCATACACACATGCAGAGAGAAACAAACACACACAGAGTTAGACATCCCGCATGGCCCGTGTGCTGACAGCAGAAGATTACGGTTCGTAGAACAGCTCAAACTGTTTGTCTTGTGCTACGCTGAAACTCAAACAAAACAGCATTGTGTCTGCCACTCCAGCACTACCAGTACCACTAGTCTGTTATTGTGCTGTGTGTGTGTAGGGGGGAGAAATCTTGACAGATCATGTGATTAAATTAAACTGTGTGACTGTGGTACAAAAGCTAAAACATTAGCATATTTAACTCTAAATGGTACATATTATTACCTTACAAGATAGATATTAGTAATTTAAGGTACATATCTAGTTCCTTAAGCATACATATCAGTACCTTTTGAAAGAGTACAGATCCAGTAAAATAAAAAATGTTGTACCTTATTATATTGTATGCAATATAATACAAATTTGCTAGATTCAACAAAATTAAAATTTGTAATATAAAACAAATGTATATTGATGAGTAGAATACTGAGAGCCAATTGTTTTTTTAAATATATTTTATACTACTATCATTTGTAATATTTCCACATTATCTTTCAGAAATCATTCTAATTTGCAGATTTGGTGCTCAATGAACATTTCTTATTATTATCAATGTGGATTTTACTTTCTTTTTTTTCTTTTATTGCTGAAACCATGATGCATGATTTTTTTAAGACTTCTATGATTAGAAGAAAGTCTAAAAAAACAGCATTCAATTAAAATATAAATCTTTTGTAACATCATATATGGTATATATATTTATATATAATATCTTTACTGCCAGTTTTGAGCAATTTAATGCAATGTAAAAACATTAAAGAGTAAATGCATAAATTAGAGTAAATGCATAATTAATTTTGTTACTCATTTTTGCTTTGGTGACTTACTGTGAGGAACATTCAATCTGTGTTGCCCCATATGCCAAAAAAAAAAAAAAACCTGTTCATGGTAAATTTTCCACTGAGATAAAAATGTTAGAAGACACGTGTCACACAAGATATTCACAGTCCTTTCGATTTGAATTGCACTCATCGCTCAACGATGATCCGACTGTCATTTGTACCATTCGACTTCTTTCAAAATGATATCGTTACCGTCAAATGTCAGGCTAGCCGCTTGGACAAATCTAAGTCAGAGTTCAAATCTGGAGAGATTTTTATATTCTTGGGAGAATCTGTTGAGAAATATTTGTGTTTTACTATGAAGTTCAACACTCAAACCATTTCGATTTGTCTCATCCGAGCTGGACCTGACCCACGCGAGATCTCAGAGCGCAGTTTGGCGAGCGTGTGGGTGTCAGCCTACACTGATCACAGACCAGCAGTGAGTCACCAGCTCAGCCCCAAACTCAACTGATAACTGCAGTTATTACTACACCTCACCGAGCTGCACTGACATGGAGCGGCAGCCAAACTGCATAAGGGGGCAAACACACAATCTCAATCATTCTAGATAACTAATAAATGTCACTCTTCGCCGAAGCCCCAGTCTGGCGCCTCCACATGCACTCGCACATACAAACACATGCATACCACACACACACACACACCAGCAAACAATCTCGCACAAAAGTCAGCAAACAAACCCACGCATCACATCTCCTCTGGAGCCCAGATGCTAGTTGTGCCTTCTAGAATATAACTCTTATGGACAAACTTCTTGCTCCCGCTGATGAGCTTTTGTGTCTCCAAACCTGTTGCTAACAGAACGAAAGATTGACAAAGAAAGAGAGGACGCTCTTCGTCCTCCTACAGACACAGGATGTGCTGCAGGATATTCAATGGAAATCATTTTCACACACTCTGTCAGCTCCTGCTCACTTCCTGCATCAAGGTTACACTTCCATTTCCTCTAGCATTTACATTTCTGACCCTTTATTCAACTGCATGCATGACTTGTGTGGTTGAAAGGCTCTCTTCATTAACAAAAGGCATAAACGGATGAATAAAACAGCATCTGTACTCACGAAGTGACTAAGCGCGTGTCATTGAGTCTTTACAGTCAGCGTTTTTAAAAGAAAGACATTGTCCTCCTCCTCCTCTCCGCCTACATACTGCACCTCACTCTGGCATGGCTTGAGCCATAGACTTATAATTACTAAATGGCTCAACCCCACTCATGTCCGTCTCACCACATCCTGGCAGATGGGTCCCAGATTTCAGGCTCCGGATGGGTTGTTTCTGGGCCACAGGGAGCTCTCAGACCGCTTGCTTTTTTACTTGCAGGAAGGGTGGACATTTTGGTCATTTTACTCAGGTACTCGTTTACTTTACTTAGGTAATAGTTAAATGCAGCTTTCAAGGACAGGGAGTTGGTTTCTGTCAAACTATTCTATGTATAGATAATTGTTGTTAGCTGGTACTTTGATTTACACTTAAAAATAAATTTTTGCCTAAATGCACAAAAAATTTACAAAAAAAAAAGAATAGAACATAAAATAATTAAAAACTAAAGAATAAAAGAAAAAGAAAAAACAAAGCGAAGCAAAACAAAATGAAACCACAAAACAAAAATAAAACAAGTTTTAAATAAAAGTATCTAATAAAAATATTAAATATTAAAAATAAAAAAGAATAGAATAGAAAATTATTTTAAAAACAAAGAATAAACAAATCAAAAAAAAAAAAAACGAAGCAAAGAAAAATGAACCAAATCCTAAACAAAACTTTTTTTTTTAATGATCAATTATTGCTGACACTTCTTAGTTCTGGTACTCACACCCATTCCTAATTTCCAGCAATAAACTGGAAAAAGGAGATCAAAAAGGAAATGGCGTCACTCAAAAGTGAGGATTTTCCCTGTGGTGTGTAAACCATAGCCAGGAATAGCTTGACACTCCAGTACTATAAACTCCCTCTGCGTGTATGATCCTGGAGGAAACTCAGAGAGAAACTGAAGGCATTACATATCAGTCTGGATGAAGAACGGGGGACTCCCTGAAGTTGTCACAGTGAAAGCAAGGCTCTGTGAGTACGCTGGAGAGAGCGTGTCAGTGAGTGTAACTGGTTATTCTGGGTGATCCCCGGGTTTGATCATAGTATGACAATGGCTCAGCTTTGAGTAAGTGAGAGCTCTACAAAACTCTCACGCTTGAGGGAGACTCCATAATACCTTCCTCCTGTGTCACTCGCTCCATGACTTACTCACAGACGTGAGTAAAACACCCCTTTTTTCTCTATAGCTCAGGCCCCCACACGTTCGCTCAGCCCTGCTCTTCCTTTCTTGTTCTCTTTCTGAGCCCATTTCCTGTGCAGATGGTGTAGGTTAATAAATAGATTGATAAAAGATGTACTTTATTGATTCCTGAAGGAAATCTCTGTGCAAGAGCAGCAATAATACTGAACAAACAACCAACACAATATAAAATACACAGTGGGGCTCTACTAAAAGGTTTTTTTCCTACTGGCCTGGTCAAAAAGAGTCGATCAATTTTTGTCAGCTGTAACTTGCAATAACACGTGTACACTAAATATTGCAAAAACTATTTTTTTTGAAAATTATGTTAAATGGCTATTTATCTATGATTTACAAAAAGCGATGTGCTAAACTACACAGCACAGCATGTTAAATGAATAACTAATAATATATCAGGTTTTAACATTTTAAACATGAAATTAAATCACTTAAATAAAATTTCATTAAAAAAATCATAATTAATTAAAAAATTTAAAAATAATTAAAACAAATCATAAATTTGTCAATACTAAGATCATGACTTTGAAAGTCATGCATTTACTGAGTCAAATCATGAAATTAATTTAAAACAAATTAGTATTTATTTTATCAATGTTAAATATTTTAACATTCATGATAGAAAACCAAACATTTTCTAAGTTGTGCAAGACACATAAATGACGTAGATGCTCAACACATCCAACGTTTGTTCTTCTTGTGGTAAAAACAACTGCAGTCTTCTCAGAAAACCAATTCTGCCATTTTTTTATAATAACGTATACTTCCAAATTTATAGCTGTAATGTGCATTATAATGTAATATGTTCTCAAACACTCTTTGAGAAGCAGATGGTTTGCAAAGTTTCTTAAAGAACATTCTGGATTATTTACAACTCTGAAAGTCAATCTGCATCTGTATGCAGTCAATTAACTCAGTTTATAAAAACCCAAAACACTGGATCAGTACTCCATCCCATCCCAAGCCAAATATCCTCTTTGCTAATCCACAGCATGCTACAGATGGGGTCCACAAACATTAATTTAACATTAAGTCATTAAATTATCGTTCACGCTGATTTTAGTATCCCAGCAGTCAAAGAATGTCAGGTTGTTATTTCATAACCTTGTCTTGTTGTCTTAATCTAATGTGTGTTGGAACAAGCATCTGGTCTACGGCGTAATGAATTTAAACAGCGAGTATGACCTTGAAACCATATGTGACTATACCAACTTTTTGATAAAATGTTGCTTTGTTGTCCTGTGTGGGTATTGGGAGGATATCCTGGAGAAGATATTTCGACCATCACTTCCAGAACACCACAAAGCCGCATTGTTTCATTTCCTGTAATATCGAGGTATTATGAAAACGGTGTCTCTTTAACAAAACAGAAACATTACTCCCATGCTCTGAACTTTGGTGGTCTCCTCAAACATCAACCCAAACTGACAATGTTTTGTTTGTTTTTTTTCTGTGAGTGACCTGAAATGCCATTTCTGAATCAGCGGAACATTACAGTTAGTTCACAGTGACAAACAGGAAAAAGAGATCTAAGATTAGCTTTACGATGATCAGCTTTCTGAAACCAGCTACAAACCCAACAACAAAGTCAAGCCAACACCAGCAGGAAGCAGAGTGACGTCATAGCCCTGTGAAGGACACTGCTTCACGGTCACTTCCTGTTTGAGTTGCTTTGCACCCAGTGATAAGACTACACACATGAGCACTAAGTAGATACTGACCACAATTACTGGTAGGAAACTGACTGAAATAGCCAATCAACATTTTTCAGCTTCATAATGATTTACTTACTAGTTGCCTGAAGCTCAGCTCTCATTCTCAGCCTAGCTTTACAATATAAAGTCCAAACAAATGTGGTAAACAAATAGAATAATATCTATGGCCAAGCAACATCCTGTTTCCTGGTGCAACACTTCAGAGCTGAGCAGATTGAGTGGTGATTACTGTAGGAAGCTGCGGCGGCACGGCTGTCAGACTGGCCATAAGAGGCAGAAACTTATCGCAACAGCTGGACAGATTTCCTATGCTCTCATGTGTAGATATCAACTTCTCTGAGAAGCATGAGGCATCGTGCACTCCACACCAGAAGGAGCTCTTCTAAATGACAATGTTATTTGGTGCATATCTAATTTTTTACCTTTTTTTAAATGAATGTTTTTGTTTTAGCACAATTTATGATTTAAAAATCAATGTGTGTTAGCTTTGAGACCTTTATATACTCCTAGATTTGACAAAATAAACTTATCAGATACAGATTTTCAGTCTTTCTTTTCTGGAGACAGAACAGAATACTGATGACTCATCCTGCACTACACAGACTTTTGACCAATCAAATGCTCTCTAGAATGAGATTGTTCCTCCCCATGATGTAACCTACCACAACTAATATTGCAAAGAACCAAATCGTGATAAAACAAAAATCACAAACACACACACACACACACACACACACACACAACTATAAAAAAATACAACTAAATAAAAAAAACACAACACAACAAAACAAAACATGGTTTGGTTATCAGTTGGATTGCAAGTTTGGATGCAAACAAATCAATGGATTATTTACCAAGATATATGGATGTATATCATTACTCATTTCAATAAAACACTTCTGGAAAGCATCGTTGAACATTTATTTTTAGTATTTTACTAGCGCAGGTGCTCATAAAGGAACTCGCAAAGTTCACCTCACATATGCGACTGCAGCGAATACGGCTTGCTTGCTTTGTGCAAAATGTAAGTTAAAAATAAATGACCGATATCTTTTTCATCTTTGATCTAAGTATTTTTGTGTGAGTCTAGAGTGTTTATGCTGCAGAAAACAGACGAGCAACACTATGGTCCGCCAACAAACAGATGAGGAAGAGGAGGATGATCACGGCCAAGCATTTAAAGGTTAAAGGTTTGTTTGTATTTTTAGCCTCCACATTCTTATTTTTGTAAATGCAGTTGCAACAGGCAAACGTTGTTTTCTCCCATATTTCTTAAAATATGTGGGAGTGAAGATTTGTTTTTCAAATAACCTCAACTAAATTCACAAGCTAATAAGCTACTTTCAGTTATTTTTTATGAAGAGAATGTACTCCAGTCATATATGCATCAGTATGTCTGAGATCATTGGTCTCTGTCCTGCTTTCACAGCTGCTAAATGCAAGCAGACCGTGCATGTACAGATGCTCATCTCTGCCAAAATACAGAACACAAACACATCATCACTTTTGTTGCTACTTTAATTGCTTCTTCACTCAGGATGTAGAGACACACAGGAATAATTATGAAAATGATTATTTCTCTTAACATGCTACAAATTTCTTTTAATATTTCTAATGTTTTGTAGTAATCAAGAGAAGTGTCATCACTAAAAGAATGTCTGACATTACTCGGACTCCATGCACTGCTCGGTGTTCACAGGTGTCCAAGACAGTGGAACATCATCTTTGTTATACTTCTGTGACTGGACTAGCAGTGAGTAGAGTCAATTAGAAAGTCAGTTTAAGTAAAATGTCTGCATTGACCATTTCACCATGTTATTTTCTGCAGTAACTGGGGGGAATATTAACTCAAGAGACCTGATCAACAGCAAGCTTTGGATTTACTGAATGTGAAATTTTCAAGCATTTTATCACAGTGTTCACTTATTTTTCTGCATAGCTTTCATTGCAGTTAGTGCTGTAAATAGTCTGTCAAATAACAGGTACACTGCTACAACATAAATTTTATGTAGTTCACATCGTTGACACCTTTACATTAAGTTTTGATGTCTCTTTACAATAAGGTATCTTTAGTTAACATTAGTAAATGTTGAAATTAACATTAAATAACAATGAGCAATTCATTTGTTACAATATGCATTCATCTTTGATACTGTTAAAAAATCATTCTTTGTTAGTTCATGTTAGCTCTGAACCATTAAATAATGTCAGCAGGCACAACTTTTGTTCTTAATAATGTATTAGTAAATGTTGAAATTAACTAGGTTAATATATTAACTATAGTTTACTAAGGTTAATATTAAGTATTTGCCATGTTAGGAAGGTAGCTAATGTTAACAAATGAAACCTTATTGTTAATTGTTAAGTGCCACTTGAGTGTTTATACTTACATTATATAGTTATAGTTACATTTTAGTATACGGACCAGTGTTTCGTTTTGTTCGGTTTCGCTTTTGGCCAAGAAATTTCGTTTCGGTGCATCCCTAGTTTGTTTTTCCATATCTCTCATTTCACAAATCTGCTCATGGTCTCAAAGAAGATTCTGTTTCCGGAACAGAGCAGATCAATACTGGTTTCAGCTGAGGAAGGTTGTTGGAGGATCTATCCTGCCTTATCAGTGTAAGTGCAGGTCTGAGCATTTAAAGAAAACACACACACACACACACTCCCTCAGACACTCACACAGCGAACATGTCCAAGCACTTATCCGTGATGTTTTAATTAAGGAAATGTCTGAGATATCCAAGAGTTTCATTACTCTAATTAAAAAAAGATGCTAAAATGTTATTAACAAACTAATGAAGTAGCCTTTCTGTTATCTTATGACACAAATAAAGAAAAGAAAAACATCCATGTGGTTGCTAGGTGGTTTCTTCCTGCAATTCTGAATCACAAAGAATTTAACTGGTCATCGCGTATGTTTAAGAGCAACGGATAACTGACAAGACAGCACACTTCAGAAACATCCCTCACACCCCACTGTGAGTGACACATCTCTTGGTTTGAGTGACAAACGGGAAGCAACCGATCCCTGAGGGCCTAATCTAGTCTGACAGTTTAAACAGGCTTTCACACCGAGGTAGCGAGTCGGTCACGTTACGCTGAGTTGAGTCTACGGGAGGTTTCTGATCAGAGAAAGAAAAAGAAGCCGTTGCTAGCTCAGAGTTTCCATCCTGTGCACTTCAACAGCACAAAGTACAGCTCGACTGAAACGTTTATGTGTTCGCTCTGATGAGGTTACTCACCGCTTTTACGGCGGGAAAAGACAAAAGACATTCAGAGCTTCGGCAGGTGTTCTTCTGTGGCTGCTTAAAAAACTACAAGCCTGAGGTTTTATCGTAACATGCAGACAAATGTTTCATTGAAATCAACTGGATGTATGGTGACAGCAATGAGAGATGGAGTGAAAGAACTTAAGAAGCCAAACACAGAAATACTGTGAAATATCATTACAGTTTAAAAATATTTTTTTTATTTGAATATATCTTAAAATGTAATTAATTAATGTGATTGCAAAGCATAATTTCTCCAGTTTTTAGTGTCCCATGATCCTTCAGAACTCATAATACGCTGATTTACTGCTCAAGAAACATTGCTTATTATTATAAATGCTGAAACAGTTACACTTTATATAAACCATACCATACTTTTACAAGATTCTTTAATGAATATTAAGTTTTATAAAACAGCATTTATTTGAAATAGTAAAATTATAAATGTCTTCACTGTCACTTTTGATCAGCTTTGCTGAACAAAAGTAATAATTTCTTTTTAAAAAAAACTTAAGGGTTTCTTTATAGGAAAACATGTTTTGGGCATAAGGATATATTCCGTAGGTATTTAGCATGTTTAAGTGCTCTGGCTCAGATTTGTTTGTTAACAGCCTGCATTCTGGGATTTCATTCTCAACAGCAGTGGATGGTGACTTGGGCTCAGATGGCCTGCTGTGTGTGTGTGTGTGTGTGTGTGTGTGTGTGTTTCAGAGTATATGAGGAGGAAACAGAGAGAGGCAAACACATCACAATAAATCAAGCACGTCAGCCAGACTCCTAGAAGACCAGCACCACATGGTCAAGACACAAATACATAACACAGTCCCATATGGACACCCGTGAAACCTCACTAGACAAATCCTCACTCCCCTCCCCGGACTGGACACACACACCCAACTCCCCAAGCACCTTACTGAAAACAAGGCAGGTTTCTGTTCTTTAAAGCACACATCTGTTGGGATGGACCTAACCCAAAGCTCAAATGGGACACTGCTATGTAGAGCAAACATGGGAACAAAAGGCCTGCTTCTTTCATCTTCCGCTCCTCTCTTGCTCTACAAGACACCTAACCACTTGAGACGCAGCTGTCGAGACTACTATTGATTTGCTGTTGGGTTGATTTGAATCCATCTTGAAGTTCCACCTGCTGCCCGCACAATCCACTAAACTAAAAAAAACGGCACCAACACTCACATGCAGTCACTTAGTTGACAAGAAGCTGTCACAAATAGGGCTCAGGTTTCAGAGAAACACATTTTCACGGCTGTGGAAAGTGTGACACTCACCCACTCAGTTCACGAGCACGACAGCGCCCTGTGACACCTGAGATGCAGAACAAAGACTGCGAGGTAAAAATGGAGAGAAATAAAAAGAGAGATATTAGAGAGCGAGAAGAGGCGAGCAGATGTTCTGACATTTAAAACCACCAACAGAGATACAAATGAAACCTCAAAAGCTGATAATTCATTAGATGTTCATTTGAGGAGGCGTCAAGTCTAAGCTTTTCCAGATGAGATCAGTAAAGGTTGAACCCCAGATTTCAGCGGGCTGGGGCACAAAGAAACATTCATGCAGACAAAAGGGTGATCTGTGTTTTAAGGACTTGGAGTTGCTATATCTGAAGTAAGCTCATTCCATTACAATAAGGCTAAAAAAAAATCTCTACACAATCTTTACACAAGCAAACAGACACAAAGGCTCAGCCAGAAAACTGCAACACATTAAAGTCCCATTTTCCAGATAACATGCATACTTTACTGTGGCGGCAACCTCAATTAACCTTGAAACTCAAAAGAATGATTGAGTTCAAATGTGACATTTAGGGAACCAATTATATGAATTTCTGCAAGACATACAGATAAACTGATTATACTTTAAAATGACCAATATTTAAATTAAGTAATTTCGAAGTAAATTTTTTTTTAAATAAATAAAAATGAACCGACATTTTTTTGTGTGCGTGTGTATATTATGTACACATGCGCACACACACACACACACACACACACATATACACGTCATACACATACACACGTGTACACATTATTTGTTTTTAAATATTAACTTTATCAGATGATAACAATAATCAAAATGTAAAAAAGGGGAAAAAATTTAATTAGCATGGACAACTTGTTAAATAATTATAAAACCATCATCATTATCATCTCTAGTATCACCCAATAATAATAATAATTATTAATAATTTTGTACAGTACTTTGGCCAGCAGGTGTTGTTTTTAAATGTGCTTTATACATAATTGACTGACTGACCGAATAATGGTTATTATTTACAGTATTATATGTAGATAGCTTTAAAATGACTTGATAATTGCAGAAAGTTTGACACTGTAATTAAACTAGTTAATCAAAGAAAATAATTTTTAATTTTTTGTTTTTGCTACTGACCAACTCTTGATTCATGAACCTCATTCTTGGCTAGAAGCTTTTGTGTACTTGTGTATACTTTGTATACTGACCTAAATGGGTTTGTTTTCATAGCAAAAGAATAATTGTGGAAGGGAAACTCAAGAACAGGATGTTGTGGGACACTTCCTCCTTGAGTTTTCCTCCAGATGACTGAAAAGAGGGTTAAATGGCACAGAACAACAGAATCTGAACGAGCAAAAAACAATAACAGAAACCTGCACTCAATGCCACTGATTTGCAGTATAAGATTGGGTTGCAGAAAGTGTCCTGTCTTGAGAGAGTGTGTGCGCATGTGTCTGTGTGTGTTTGCCCTTCCTCTGGAGGTCACATATCCCACAGTCTTTCCTTTCCGGTGTTCAGCCTAGCCTTTCTTGCAACCCACTTCCTTTAAGATCTAGATAAGTTTTGGGGTCTTGAGAATTCCCATCCAGAGAACATAGACACTGAATTTATTCAAAATTTCACGGAAGCTCGGGCTTGGCGAATTATGGCCAATTCGAAGCAGAGCACAGTGGTATCACCCAGATCTAAGGCTTGGAATCGGTCCGTGACTTCCTCATTAATGAAGCTTTTTCCATCATTAGCCGGGCACCAGATGAACCTCATCATCACACTGCAGAGCAGACGGTGCAGTAACTGAGGCGTGGTGGGGTGGGGGAGTTGGGATATGTGGCGTGCCATCTGATTGGTGGTAAGACGGAGTGCTGCTAATTGCGCTTTTACTCAAATGCAGACCTCCGCTCATTAATCACAGTGCCGGCCAGGCCTACATTTGACAAGGCAATTTAAGAGAAATAAACACAAACATGATCGAAATAACAGGAGGACTTAATTGAGCCTCTGATGCAGGACAAACATGTTACAGGATGAAGGAAAAAGAGCGGGAAAACATGAAAGAGTGACCAGAGAGCGGGGAGACCCCTAATTGACTAGAACATCTGGCTCTGTTCCACCGTTATTTGGCTGTTTGAACTTCATTGTTCCTGTGTGATGGATGCAGCTGGAGAAGGTTGAGTTTGGGGGATGGAGAGGGGCCCATTTGGTCTGCAGGCTCTGAGATGAGAGGAGGATATATTTTCCTTTCATTCTCCATGGGAGGGCATTCGCTTACTCTGTAAATTAACTCCATTCAAGGGGTGACATGCCCTGCTGCAGTCCATCATGTGTCATTTGCCCAGGTCTGGCTCGCATTGGACATTATTGCAGTCAATAATCACTATTTTTACTTATATAGGATATAATAAGGTATGGGGTTGTGCTATGTTAAAACTATGGATGCACCAATATTAAATCATTATCCAACATTGCAATTATAAGAAATGTTTCTTGAGCAGCTAATTAGCATATTAGAATTATTTCTGAAGGATCACGTGACACTGATGATTTGAGTAAGGCTGCTGAAAATTCAGCTTTGGCATCAAAATAATAAATTAGAGTTTCAAAAAAACATTACAATATAAAACATTTATTTGACATTGTAATAATATGGACAATATTACCATTTTGAGTGCATTTATGAGCAACTGAACGCAGGCATTTCTTATTTTTACCAACTCCAAACGTTTAAAGAAAAAAAAAAAACTTTAATATTTACCAATATCGCAAAATTATATTGTGCAACTTTCATTAAAATTATTGTAATGAAATTATACAAATTATTTCTTTAATCACACTTATTAAATGTCATATTTTGACAAGATATAGTCCATGACACTAAAAAAAAAATGGTATTTCCAATCAGCTTCCTGAAACTTTGTTTTATAATTATCTTTTATAAGGAACCAAAGTCATATATATATATATATATATATATATATATATATATATATATATATATATATATATATATATATATATATATATATATATAAAAAGCACACAGCGAGAGCCTGAGAGATAATGCAATTATTACTTTGGATGAGAGAAATAATCTGCTGCATACTGAAATGTCTTTCTGAGCAGAATCCATTGGAGAATGAGCAATTGAGTTCCACCAAACAAGCCAAGCTATAATTAGTTCCTCCTAGGGAAGAAGAAATCGCTGAACATTAACTTCTGCTTGAACAGAAGTTAACCTTTTAAGGGATGCTCTCTGCACTGTGCTTACTCGAGGTCAAAGGAAACAAGGCAGGCCGGTCTCTCGGTTCTTCAACCCAGCGGTTTCAAATCCACAGCTCCGTTTCCATCAAGGTCTGCACTTTCACTTCAGCTTTTCATCACCGGCTCAGACAACGTCTTGAGATAAAGCTGACCTTTTCCATCATATCCGCTGCTGCATTAGCAACTACGTTCAGTCGGTTTCAGCACAGCTTTCTGTCCAAGCATCATCCTGTGAAGTTCCTGTCGACCCCTGTACTGTTAAATGTTGACCCTATTCGGTTTACTCACAGCAGATGGTAATGCGTTTAACCATAGTGAGTGTTGTGGAACATCTGCCTGGAGAACGTAGTAGCTTGTGGTCAAAAATAAATTAAGGATTGTTATTTATTGATGGTGGTAAACATCCTGTGCTTTAAGGAAGTAAAGCCATTCCAAAAACCATGGTGCTAACGCCTACACTGGTTTACAGGTGCAAGAGGCATAGAGTTGTAAGCTGGGAAGAAGGTTTTTGCACATTTGTGGAAAACAAAAAATTCCCTGAATGTTCCGTAGCTGTTAAGAAGCTTTAAACAGAGTAAGCTGAGAAAGGAGATTTAAACAGACGGCTGCCACTTGTGAGAAAGTGCAGTAGATTACGTTTTTTTAGAGGGGAATTAGCTCTCTTGAAGGGCTCTCGGAGCATTAAAAAAAACTTTCGTTTTTGGATGTGACGAGGCTGGAAGAGGTAGAGTAAGGAATGGGGTTAATACACTGTGATTTCACAGTCAATGTGCATGTAAAACAGCTCCCTGGACCGTCCCCACTGTCTGTGGCCTGCTATAAAGGCCAAACCTCAGAGATATTTTCTTCAGCGAGATTGAGATCAGTACATCTTGCATCTCTATCGCTGTTGAAAGCAGTGTCTCTGTCATCTGCTCACACCTCAAAGCCACAGGAACATTAAAACATCTGCCAATCTCCTCATTATGCACAACGACTTCAATGAGGCCTGGTCTGAGGCTTCAGCGAAGTTCAGCTTTCAGTGTACTGCATGGCTCCACTCTTCTCTCCACAATGCTTTCCATCTCGATCACCAAAAAAGACACTGAAGAGATTAAAGCACAAGAGATCCAACACTGCAAGGCTTAAGATTGCCACCTCAGCCCCAGACACAGCAAAGCTTGCCAATCTCCACTAGATTCAATACATCCGGCCCATTCATCCCAGTTCCAGACCACTGTTTTGTCCACCTCTTAACGTCAATACTAATAGATAGTAATGCATTTAGATCTTTCCAGTAAGAGGAGAAACTCAGAACCTCAGCAATCCTCTTATAGTTTTCAAACATTTGCTAGAATACAGCACACAGTTTGGGTGTTTGGATCATCACGGTGACAATACTTTAATAGATACTTTGAAAATTGTGCAGTTCATAAGACCACATTTGCTTTTTTCCGCTGTTCAATCGGTGGCTTCATGGTGAACTTTTTTTCTTTTTCTGTTGTTGTTTTAATTTGCGCACAGCTGTGCAACAATAAACACTGGGAAATAGCAACACAGGCTTGGTGAACAATAAAATAGTGTAGCTAAAAAAATAAAAACAATAAAAAATAAAAAGGCATAAAAAAATAGAATGTTTGCTTTTAAAAAAATTTTAAACATTTAAAGTTCCAAAAAAAAAAAAATCTCAGTGCATATTTGTGGTCTGAATCGCAATTACACCAAAACTATACATTATAAGTTATTCAGGAACTATTGTGTCCTCCACAAACTGTCCAACGTTGCATGGCAGAGATGATATTTATGGCAGGAGGGTGCTGGGGGAAAGTGACAGAAAAGAGACTCCCATTGTTGGTCTCAGGAGCTACAGTATAATTACTATAGCACATGCGGGGCTTCTACGAAGATCCCTGACTGCAGACCGGGGACCCGACCCACAGCCCCACTGCACTATAAATGAACTCTCCTTGCTTTTCCACATGGCTCTTTCTCCCGTTTTCCTCCTCTATTACTGCCTCTTCTATCCTTTCTCCACATCTCATTCAGAGGGCTCCATAACAAGGAACGTTTCTGCTGGCCTAAGCGGGACTTTCACTTGTCCTGCCAACAATGTCATACATACATTTATTCCAATGTATTAATACTTTTATGTACTATTATATTATGTACAAATGGTATATATAATGTATTAGATTGCATTCTATTTTTATTATCATATTAACATTTATATTGAGTGCCAAACAATATTTCTTTTTATTATTTTGAAGTTTTCCATTATAGCTAATGCGTTCAATATCGCAAACCTCATCTGTGTGAGCCAGCCAAGATGTTACTGTGGCAACATATTTAAATTAGCAGAATCTTTAACGTTCGGAGAAAACCAAATGTTTCCGCTTGCAAGCCACAGAAAACATATGCATGTTCATCAATCAGTAGAAACCGTGACAGCACAGCACTAACCTGACTTGCCACAGTTCAATCAACCAGCATTGGGCCATCAAACCATCCTTATTGTTAAGCCATGCACTCATCTCAGTTTCTTGACCTTTTGTCTTCCCTCCCTTCCTCTCTGTATTCAACAAAAGCACACATTTCTAGCCCCCCTTTGTGTGGGACAGGGAGCCAAAGGCTGGAAGGTAAAGTAGAGGATCTCTCCCTGGAGATTTAAGACGGAGTGACACAGCAGACGTGGAGATGTCAGCCGATATCCCTGCTCCTGTCCGAAGTGAGTGTCACAGTTTCTGGATACGACAACGTGCCAGGACGGCCTGTCACTTGGTGTCCGCAGGCTACCAAATGCTGCTTTACCTCTTCATCACCCTCCAAAAATTTCATTTCAATCATCTTCTCACCCCTGCAGAATCTGGTGAGACTGTGCTCTAAAGCATTACTAAAATTAAACTCTTCTGCCAAAACCCGAGCCAGAGCTGCCAATCAAAAGCACTGGGATATAAACCAACAGTTGAAACACTATTATTTGCTGACATTATCAAACGTATATTATGATACGTTTTCAAACTGTGCACTATTTGCCCAAATATCCAGTGGCCTAAATGCAGTTTAAATGATGTGAAGCTACGCTCTAAACCAGATGCTGGGAATGCTACGCTTGGCTGTCAGTAAAACAGAATGCTAAGATTTTCCTCTTTAGTCAAGGGCCGTGTTTCATGTCTGAAAAGCACAGGCTGACCCAGAGCTCTAATAGCCCTCGGGGAGAGTATTCTGCATGTGTCAGCTTATGCCCGAGACACACTTGCTCTGTTAATAATCTCTCTCACTTTGTTCTCGCCCTGCAGAGAGTCTGTCTGGCCCACCAAGGGTTTAGATCCAGAGGGTTTCGGTCTCTTTCATTAGGGCTGCTGTTCTTGATCAGAGTTGGATTTCCATGATAATTAGCCACGACTCAAACTGACATGAAACACCAGAGGATACTTAACGAACAGACCAGTCATGTGACCTGACCTCTCCTGTGTCTATGTCCATCCGGCAGGACGTTCAAAGGGCAACAGATCAGTGTCAAAATGAAAGGCCATACGAGTTATGAGACTGACAACCGTGATAACGCATGAAGCTGATCTTAAAAAACCATCTGCTGGTGTTAAAACCGACATCTCAAGCATGATGCAAATAGAATAAAAATGAAATCTCTGCTCTATGTCTTTCATTTCACTTTGCAATACACAAAAGCAAATACACATGTACGAATCACTGACCAGACCAGACCATGAGTGAAAAAAAAGCATCCTACCTGTCTTGTGACTGTTCTTCATACATTCTCTCCTTGGCTTCCTTAAAGAGGCGGATTGCTCTTTTGGATTTTTTCATCAGGCTGTCGATGTACACTTTGAAATAATCATTCTCGCTTAGCTGAGTAAGTCTCTGGTTTTCTTCGTATTTGCACAAAATCAGCCTCAGGTGCTGGTAAGTGTCAGGTAAAATATCCAGGATGTACGGAGGACTGTTCTTTAGCTGTAATCTGGGGTTCTGACACAACCTCACCTAGAAAAGAAAAAAAAAAAACTCCTCTTCACCGAGAACAAAGTAAAACAGCATTTTTTTTTGTTACTAAACAATTTATTTTTAATAAAAAGAAAATCTAAAGGTAGTTGGTATTACTGATAAATCTTTTATAAAATATTTCCAGTAATGATAGATGCATGGGAAATAAATCACATAAGATATAGTATAAATGTACACCTTAATATATAACAAAAAAAATACACAAGGGCTGCTTAAATAAAATAAATAGTTACAAATAAACGTTTTATTTTTTTAAAAGGGTGTTCAAGAAATACATTTCTGTGAGATACAAGATCAAATTTTTATAGATAGATAGATAGATAGATAGATAGTAAATTAAGCTAACTGGGTCGATTTCAGCTACATACAAACTTCCCGAGCTTGCAGCCACACAGTAAACTGTTTGCTACAATGTATCAAACAAACGCTTCCAAACAACCGACTTTATGGAAAAGTCTCTCAGCGCGGGAGAGCAGAGGAAGCACTGTTGCGTCATCGTCAGCAGGACTGTAAACATACTCAGGACACTTACCACTTTGTCCATGAGTTTCCATGTCTTCTCTACGGTCCGGCGATCCGCGGCCGCCTGCTTAGGGGGTCCGACAGCGTCCTGGATGGCGTCAATAATGCCTAAAATGCGGCCTTTCCGATTGTTAGGTGGGCGTCCACTGAGAGCAGTTGCCATTTTCTGCACACTGTAACAGAGAAATGTTGCTCCTTAAGGCAAGAAAACACATGTGGGCAGATAGCCTATGTGGCAGTATAAATGAGCCGTACCAGCACGGAAAACATTGGTTATTTTATATCAGTCCAGCGTTTAGTACAAAGTCAATTAAAATGTTTGAACTTCGTAACAGTAAGCAATAGCAACGCCATATCCCACTGGTTATGTTTGTGAACGTTGGAAACCATGAAAAACTTACGATATACAAATACACTTATCATATAAGACACGTTTATTGGGTTTAAAAGTAAACACGTCACTGGTCACTTTTGTGAAAACATAACTTATTAAATCACATTCTAAAAGTTTTTTAAAACGTAAGAAAATAAGCATTCAGTTTAATACTATTGTCTGTGCAGTAAAAGCGCTGTAGAAAGAAACGCAACTTGATGTCCAAAGACTATGACAACCAAAGTAAGGACCTTAAATTCACTGTAAATTGCGGCAAATTGCTCTTTTGTATCATCTGTAAACTCCAGACTTACTGCGGCAAAAGGAAACACTGTAGCTGCCAAGACAGGGAATGTCAGAGTTCCTGAGTTGAAGCTTTAGGGAGGTCCCCACAAGAAAAGCAACAAAAACACAACGCCAGTGCCAGTAAACTATTACATCTCCGCCCAGATGTTCAGAAACTAGAAGCGGCTTTTTCGTATCCTCAAGCAGAAACCGCTTAAACGCAGTACAATCCCGCTTTTCTCGCTGTCTGATATAGTCGTGTCACTGCTCGCTTAAAAATCAGTACTGGAGCCTGGAACAAGAAGCAGCGAAACCAACAGGGAGGAGCCGAGTGGGCGGAGCCGATGAAGCAATCGCTCTCAAGTGACCAATCAGAAGGCGGGAACGTTCTCGGAGGCGATAGAGTCCTCCAATCGCCAATTACAATGGAGACTTTAAAGTGCATACTTAATATTTCCGTAAACGAAGAGGCAATGAAATCGTGCAAAGCGTTTTGTAGGTTGTTCCTATTATGCAAATTGTGCATTCAGTCGTCTTCACTTTCTCCGATGGAAACAAGTGTTATGGCAAGCCGTTTCAGCATTTATTCCTTAAAAATGTCTAAAATATTGTGTTATGTATTAGAATGTATTTTTTTCATATAGATCATTGCATTTCCATCTTCTATTGAATTAGTCACTAACGTATTAATTAAATGGGCTACTAAAACTTATTTTCTATTGTCACTGTCCAGTAACTATTCCATAGTTAGTGATAATGATAATAGGGACAGATGGAACAGATACTAGTACCTCATTAATAGCTCCTGCTATAACTAAAATAGAAACAAATAACTATAAAGTAATTACTAGTAGCATAGATAAGAAGTAACTGTAATACTACAAAGTTGAGATTTCAAAAGTTACTAAAATTAGAATGGCTGAATTGGGAAAGTGACAAGTAGTAATCGAATAAGTACTAGAATCTAATGAATAATATAATAAAATAGAAAGGCAACTACTGATGTAAAAACACATTTAGTTTAGTTAGTTTAGAGGAAAAAATGTTAAATCAGCTTTCCATACAAGTCCTGTTGTTTAGCTGTCCTATAACCACATGGGTCACTGGCTGAACATTTAGTCTTGATCCTTTAATAAGGAATGTCTTGCTCTTCCTCTTCTGTCTTCATCTCCTTCTGTTCATCTTCCTCGTGTTTGTATTCTAAGCTGGATATTCACAGTAATGGGAAATCTAGAAATATCTGGGATTTCAACATTTTGATTTCTAGGCCTGGAAAACACAATTCATCCAGAGTTTTGTATGTTAAGACCTGTTTTGTTTGTGAACAGTTCATATTTTTGAAAGGATTCCTTGATACAAAGCCACTTGACAGTATTTCATTATAATGTCACAGACAGTCTTGCTTTTACCAAATAACAGTCTTGTAGACTGGTACGTCAACCATCCCATTTCACCATTTGGATTTCATATTCTATACAGAAAACTCTTACTATTACAGTACAAGAATGCGTGACTCTCTACAGAACTTCTGTGAAAATGTGAAACTGCGGGGTCAAACCACTACAAAAACATGGTATAAGCACTCAACAGGGAAACAGGAAGTAGCAAAACAATGAAACATCTTTGCACCTGAAGGCATCACAGAATATGCAGACACTACAGAGTAGACAGGCTTATTTAGAAGTGATATGATGTGACACAATCTGATAATGATGCATGCAATCAGAAAAGGAAATCAGGAATTTAAGACCTGACTAACCAGAGCGGCGCTTTAACGTATCCAGAAAATGCTCAGACATGTTTGGATTAAATTAAGATATTTATGTGGTTATACATATCCCTTCTACTTTCTCATAAAATCACAGAGAATAATCAGTTGCTTTAATTGAATAAAAGAAGTTTTCATTTCGTCCTGACTTGTATGCACTGTCCTATGGCAAATATGAAATTTTAAACTTGCCCCCATCTGCAGCAAAGCACTATTGATGATGTTTGTAATGAGAACGGAGGTCCCCGGGGCCATGACCAGGAGGTCACACGATACAGCACAGCGCTTATTAAAGCACAACGCTCTCAGTTCCACTTCCATGACACTACACACACACACACAGGATATGTGATCCAATGTCTCCAGGGCATATCTTTCAGCAAAGAAAGAAGAGCAGATAGAGAAAAAGTTGCTCAAGATGAACAATCATATCATTACAGGGGCTGATGTTGATACACACATACACACACATATGAAAATAAACGAATTAATATACCTTATATGTATCTTATTTTTTATTATTTTGTTTTATAACGCACCATCTCATTTTGGCACAACAGGATGTAAAGCGATTGTTAAGTTATGCTTGAAAGGTCAGCATAACTGATTTCCTCTCAAAAGTATCAGACATCAGCATAATATCTTGCTTCTCTGTTAGAATGTGACCCTGCTTTCGATTTCCCTTTTCCTGACCTGTGGAGGTCAAGTATGTATGATAATAGTTTGGAGGGGAGGAGGCAAAAGAGCCCAGAGTGAATGTTTCTGGCAAGTCAATAACCGCCAACATTAACTTAAACCACTGATAAAGCATCCAAACAAAAAGTAACGATCAATAACATAACAGTTCACACATTGCATCTGTGTCAAACAAAAGAATAACGTACATTGCGATGTGTAGCAGAATGTCTTTAGCACAATATGCTGACTAAAGTGCTGAAAAATATCATCGACATGAGTCATTAATTCTCTGTTATGACTAAGCACACTTCAGTATTTCAGAGCGAGCCGTCTTTCAGGATGTCTGTGGCCTGTTAATAGTGTGCAAAACGTGACATAGATTGTCATAGATTGCATCGTACTCAATAGGATTCACAATGAAGGTGTGGAGGTTCACAGTGAAATGTCAAGATTATCAGGACTGGTATGTCTCATTGTTTCGATAACAATATTGTTTTGGCAACGGTCAGGTGATGTCATTGAGTATTGCAAAATATTCCCTTGGATATTTGCTGAGATATGAAATTATAAAACTCTGTGGCAATAAGACGAATTTCAAATTCATCTACTTTCCATACAGGAAGTCGTATAGCATTGAGATAATTCAATCAGGGAGTTATCATGTGTGCCAGTGCGTGTTCAGGAAATGTAAAAGGCCTTATTGTGCCCACAGGAATGACCAGGGGGCAATTCGTTTCAGAGCGGCCTGATAAAGAGATTATTATGCCTGTGCTCAACTTATCTGTGCATACTTAACTTCCATAGGACTGGATGACATCCAGTGCCTTCATCTGTGATCTACACAAAATAAATGCAGACATACCTCACTCGCTATCTCTGTCTCTCAGATGCAAGGGGGTTACTGAAGTTCACATAAGATCTGTACCACACAAAAAAAAATTATCACTTAATGCAAACACACAAATTGTTTTTATTGTTTTTAACATAAACCCTACTAAACAATTTAGTGGATGCTGCTTATTATACTCAGACTAAATCTGCAGACTTGTTTACTATAACTCTTCTTATTTTGGCAAAAATAAGCAAAACTGTAACTGATTTCAGTAAGTTTACAACAAGATCTCATTTGTTAACACAATACAAGATAATGCATTGGTTTACATTACTAAGTGAGCAATGTACTTTTTACAGCATGTATTCATATGTTACTGTTAAATAATGAAAGATAAAATTTTAAATTTTTTATCATTTTGGTTTAGTAGTTAGTAGTTAATATATTAATAAGTGCTGTAGAAGTGCTGTCATTTTATATTGTTGTTAAATATTGTTATTTTAAGTTCATCTTGGCTAATGTAGTTAACTAATGTTAACAAATGAATCATCATCATAAAGTGATACCCTTATTTCTAGCTGGTCCAAGTCAATTCAGACTGGTTTTGATGAGTGAGGAACTACACCTGGCCTGCAGCAAAACATACATAGTCCAGCTGGTTTAGGAAACTCTTAAATGGCTTCTTACTGGTCCAAGATGGTCTGCCTGCCTAGCCAGGTCCCTACCAGCTGATATTTCAAATCTAAGCTATGTTGAACCACCTTTGACAAGCTACCATGTTCTAAATCACTAAAGCTGGATTTTCTACCAAAGCAGTCATGCTTTGACTTGACTCGGGATGCTGACTCGAAAAACCTCCCTTCTGATTCCCATGGCTGGACATAGAGTTTAGCAGTTTGTTCTGGTTATGGTATAGTAAACAATAACTTCAGCAAACAAACACAAATATCCGGTCCTGACAATCCGAGGCCTGCCAGGACAGGAGATTGTTACCCACTATTTTTCTCTGACGATAGCGTTTCCTGAAGTCGCGACCAATAGCTATGCTAAAAATAACTTTCCATTAATGTTAGGCACACAGATTTAATGTAAAACATAAAATAAGCATTGATATCCATCTAACCTTTCAGCAGTTTTGGTCTGAACTGTGTCTTTTCTATGAAATATCTTTGTCGTTCCTCTTGGTTAGTGTCAGGCTGTGTATCCACAACGATGCCCATGGCAACAGAGCTATATAAAGATTCATGAAAGGCTGTGGCGCTCAGATAAGACATAGGAGTTCTGTCAGAGAGGAAACAGCTAAAGATGAGAAACAATCCAGTCAACCAGAAAACCACACAACCTCTAATCTGTACTGCAGCTGGTCTTTGGGCTACTTTGTACCAAACTTGTTCATCTGCACACACGCACACACATAAAGAGATATGTGCACTTATACACATGCCTTGGTTTGTGGCCTCACAATGAGGTCACATAACTGCACCATCATCTTCATCATCATGTCCTGTCTACATTTTCAAGTCCTGATTCATGTCTTCTTAAACAGTTAGAAAAATGTATTCACTCTCATGTCGTTTCAAACTCATATGACCTTCTTTCAACTGTGGAACATAGACAGAGAATTTTGAAGAATTGTGCTGATCGATTGTTTAATCGGGAGTCTTTAAAACTTAAAAAAGAACACAAAACACCATAAAAAATGTATTAAGGTGGTTCTATATTTCACTATATCCCTTATGAAAAAGAAGTTTATTCAAGTGTGCTATTAGTATACTTCTTTTAAACAAAAAAAGTAGGAAAGTATGCTTTTAGTTTCCTTATGTACGTCTCAGAAATTGGCTTTATGTACATAAATATACTTAAAATTACATTTAAGTATACTTGACTTATACATACAAAAAGTCAAAATATATTTGAGCTATACTCCTAGAATCTGTGTTTTCATTATTATACTGTAGAGGGAGCTAGTACACATCTTCTGTACAGAATTTCCAAAGAAAACACAAGTGAAGAAGAAAAAAGAAACAACAGATACTAACGCAAGTAATCTAATATGATCATCTAACATTAAACAGCACAAAAACTGTAACATTATGGAATAATCTGTCGACTGATGAAGAGGTAATAATTACAGTCAATCTTTGGGGTATTGATCGACTCCATCTACATTTTGATTATCATTCTGAATACAATTCATAGTCTGTTTTCAGTTTTTTGTTCAAATTTTTATTTTTTTATGAACTTACCCACATTAAAGTGTTTAAAAAAAAAGAATGCATGAAGCTAGAATAAAATGTTTTTGTTTACAAACAGATTCCCTGTTCTTTCTTTAGATATTTTGTACGTTCAGATATTCATATAACAAAATACATACAAATTAACACCTAAATAGGGACATATTAGTATACTTAAGTATGATGTAAAGTTCACTTAAAGAAAACTTCTCAGTATACTTGCATTATAAAACTACTTAACTAGTTGTTTACTGAGACTATATTTCAAAGTGTACAAAGTATTTAATTAGTAAACTATTACTATACATACAAGTTCACTTTTAGTATAATTGCAAACTACAAACATAGAGGTAAACTAATTGTGTACTCAAAGTTTGCTACTGTTCTATTTAAAGTATTCTTAAAAAGTATACTTTTATATACTAGAAATTGGGCCAATTTAGTCCCAAGGAGTATTGAAACAGTACACTTACAAGTATACTACTAAAACACTGATATTTGTATACTTGCTACATAAAGTATACTTAAAAATATACTTGACCTTTACTTAAGTATACTTAGTAAAATAAACTTAAAGTATACTACTTTTTGGTAAAGGATACAGACACTTTGTGGGAGGAACATACTCAAATTCAAATAAAAAGATTCTAAAACACAGTCTTATTGAACACAATCAATCTATCCTCCATACTCAAGAGGGCGATAGGGTTACCTTTAAAAGTCTGTGTTATTAAACATAGTGTTATTATTCAGGTAAGCAAGTTTTCTATAAACATAAAAGCTGCATCCAAAATCGCACCAGAAATATACATATACACACAAACCGACCACCAAACGCAACTTTCAGGCACCATCTCTTTTTTTTTTTTTTTTTTTTAGCTCGACCATCACGGAATGGAACACACAGGATTGTGGGATATCAAAGGCAGCGAAGGATACATCTATGCTGCCTTCAAAATTAGATCAGAAGAAGGTACATCCGGAGACAGAAAATAAAGAAGAATTTGGATTTGAATGTGCCTTGACGCCTTCCTGCCTAGGAATGGAATCATTTTAGAGTTTTCGGACACAGCCATTGTCATTGCAATGCTTCACTACCATTCTCAACTCCTCTTCTATGGCCTCATAGGCTAGTTAAGTAACCATCTTTAGCACCCTTCAGAAGCCCAGCAGAAGCAGTAAAGTGCATCTGTGTACTTTTCACTTAATGTTTTATGAATAGTGTGAATTCAGACATATTATTCTTTTCACATGCTGTGTAGGGAAGTATGCATAGTCAGATTTAGAGATTGGTGTAAGCTAACTTTTTTCTCTTCAAACTGTTGCTTCTCCATGATAGTTGTTGACCTGGAAGACTAAAAGAACTGACTAAAAGATACATTTCAATGTTAAAATGCTAAAATACACCAGTTTAGACCTGTTTGCTAACTAACTGAAATCATTATTAGTGCAATTTCATAAAAATAAATCACATTTAAAAAGCTCTCCAAATGTTTCAGCCTGTAAAACCTTTATTTGAAAAAAGTGACATGGTTTCAGACATGGTGACACACAAACCATAACTCCTTCCCTACATATTATGACCTCCAGATATTTTTCTACTGAGTTATCCAAACTGAAGGTTTGACCGGGACAGGAAGTGGCAATGACGTTGTTAGGATGCGTGGGCCGCAGACCCTTACATCACTGGCGTAATATTTATCCCACTCTTCTCTTGAAATCACAGCGACGCAGAGAGCCAGAAGAATGCAAACACTCAGGAAATGGCATCTGTGAGGAGGAGGAGGAGAAGGAGGGCCTGCTGTGCTCCATCGTCCTTAAAAGGAAGCAGCACTCCATTCCCAAACACAGAGCTCCGGATCCTGTGTTGTGAAATGTGACACCCTCACAGTCTGTGCTCCACAAGACACAACTCCACTTTACCTTTTCCAGACTGAATCCAGAGTGTTTTCAAGAAACTAGTTGAAGGGCTAGTTAAGAGCAAAAGATTGAACTAAATCTAAATGAAGTTGTATGTAATAAAATGTACTGTTTTTGTACTTTCAAAGAATACAGATGTGGCTATAGTTTTATTTTAATTTAAATTTAATGTTAGCTTTTGCTAAGCTAGCACCACAATACTAAAATTACTACAAAATAGCACAGAGCATAAACAAATATTGGGTAAAATAGCTCAATACTATATTCTTGAATGACAAACATCATTTTTATGTGGGTTTTTGTCAGTAAGGAAGATCTAATACTTTTTAACAACTTCTAACACCAAGTATGAGCAATAATAATGCTCTCTCTCTCTCTCTCTCTCACTCTATATATACTGTATATATATATATATATATATATATATATATATATATATATATATATATATATATATATATATATATAAACAGTATATATAGGCAACATTTATATATATTTATATAAAATATAAATGTAAATGTTGCCTTGCCAACTACTAAGTTAAAGGACCAAAAGTACAAAAACTTAAACTGAAATAAAAACAAAATAAATCTAAATAGAAATAATAAAAAACAGAAGATATAAAAATAAAAGCCAATTAAAAATATATAATATTACATAAATAATACTAAAATAACACTAATACAAAAACAAGACTGATGACCGAGAGAGGTACTTTAACTCTGGATTCAAATTATTTGTAAAAGTAGAATAGATGTAGAGTATGAAAATGTTGAATACATTTTGAGTTTCAGGTCACTGCGTGTACAGATTCGAGACTCAGACACTGTGCCTGTGACGGACAGATAAAGGTGCATTGTGTTTTGTTTCATGCGCTGTGTGGTCCCAACACACACAGCTGTGGCCACATAACAGAATGGTTCCTTTAGTTCTACTTGTTGTTGAAATTAAGTGTAGATGCGTGACTTGTTACCATCATACCCAGACCACCACGACAGAGTCTAATCAGATTCACCACAACTCCCAACATGCCTAAATGTGTGACACAATATACAGCCAGATATAGAGACCAACTCATGGGAAGCATTCCGGGAATTCATTTAGAAACTATAAGTCACAGAATCAAAGGGGGCAATGAAAAAAAAAAAAAAAGAGAACTAGAGATTAAAATCAGACCAACATCAGCACAAAAATCCCAACTCATGATGTAAAATGACTGATTAAGAAATGCTGTATAAAGTAGAAAATATGTGGTTGAAGTTATTTATACTATTTGCAAACATTTAAAACCGTCATACTGGAGGGGGGAGGGGGGTCAGTATGTCACTGGATTATTTGTAAATCGCTTTGGATAAAAGCATCTGCAAAATTAATAGATGTAGATGTAAATTTGAACCAGTGGCACTCTAATTAGTTTTAGATTATGGGCTAAAGGTGGGAAAGTTGTGGCACTTCCACATGGAAAAGACCAAGCTCCTGAATATTAATTCGTTTAAGATTATCTTTTCAGATTTTTTGAGACATTAATTAATATAATAAATTGCCATGTGCAGCTGTTTGACCTTTTAATGTTTCACAATGACTGATGGCTCTGAGACGCATTATCAAGTTTGCCCATAGGCATAGTCTATACATATCATCATCATTTTAGTATCATTGATACACTATTATACACTATTTATTTATATTTCAAGTTAGCTTTAAATATATTTGCAGCTTTCATTTTAATTTTATTTTTAGCTTTAGTCATTTTGTTATGTGCATTTGTAATTCATTTATTATATTTTTATTTTCTTATTGTCATTCCATCTTTAGAAAATTTCTATTTAGCTTAATTTTGTTTTTCAGATTCAGTTTTAGTCATTTGCCATTGCAACATTTTAAATTGTTATTTAAATTAAATTACAAATTTCAAGCTACTGTAATATATTCTATTTCCGCTTCTTTTCAGTTACTCAAAACTATTTTTAATACTAAATTTAAAAAAAAAAACTAAATTTTAAAGTTTTAGTTTTGGTTAACGTTTGGTAACACTCATATATTCTTTCTGCTCATGACGTGTTTTTTGAACATGTCATAAATTTCATTCAATAACTTCATTCTGACTTCTAAAATGTGCAAACCAAAATGTAAAATTGGAAATATCATAAACTCATGATCCCAAATGACTAAGCAAAGTCATATTACCCATAGACAAACTCCGATATCTACTTTAGAACTGCCTTAGGACAACGGAAAAAATAAAGCATATTAGAGATGTGATTTAAATACAAGCCATCAGATGCTTTCATTTTAATATCAGATGACTAAATTTAGTTGAGCAAGTGCCAATGATTTGAACACACTAACAATTCCCTCAAACAACTGATGAAACCCGTTGAAACAACCACATCTCCTTTTTATACAAAGAGATACTTTAACTAAATCTGTGAAGGAGGGGAGAGCTTGGAGGCATAGCGTATGTGCATAGACCATTCTTTCAGTGTGCCTTTTCAAAGAAAAAGGAAGGAGGTTGTGGACCTTGAAATCTTTATTTCTCTGTTTTAGAAATAATCATGTTTATTGAATTTGCCGGTAGACATTCATTCACACAGCACAAAGCAAACATCTGAAACGGAAGCATGCAAACTGAGGCAGCGTGTGTTGTACCACGATGTGACAGGATTTGATTGTCAAATTATATTAGTTATAAGTTATATTAATAGCCAAATCAGTTGAATTTTTTGGTCAAGCTGAAGTAAATGCATACCGATTTCCTCCAAGATATGGTCCCCAGAGCCACGGGTTTGTGCAAAGCAATGACGTTCAACCCACAGGAAAAAGAGTGGACGAATGTCTCCTTGTGTTCAAATGACATAGTAACACATGTAATTTCCAACTCCTCTTCAAAACCAAAGTAATACCTTTCAAAGTCAGGCTAGCCATAGCTTTTAGCCTTCATGTTGCTGCATAATGTGCACAGTCCCTTTCTCATCAGCTACAGAGTTCCTGAAGTTTGTTTGAACATCAAGCATAAGGTTCAAACCGCAGCATAGGAAATGCAGCAAACCTGCGGCTGGTTGTCAGAGATGGGATATTAATACTAAAGATTGAAACTTTCAGAGATAATAAGGTTGTTGTAGAGGCCAAGCGTTCTATCCAGCCTTTCATTGAGGAAATTATAGTTTATTCAAGTATATTTAAAGAGTGATTACTGTACTGGATTACACCAAAATGATGTGGGCCACATGTGTGCGCATTTGCCATGTTATCTCATCTGCCACACTTCCACGTTTGTGGAATAAGTGTAGGATAAGTGTAGGATGACGGCTCCATCTGAGGAGAGCTCCTTCTCCATGCCTGTCGGAGCTTAAATATTCTGTCTCCACTTACACAGATTACAGATGGATTAATCCACAGATTTGCCGGGCACCAGACCAGCAGGGGCCCCGATGAGCTGCAGTGCCTTTATATTTACTAGACCTGTAGTAATAAAAATATGGCTGCATATGAAATTGCATAGGCCCTGTCCTAAATGGCACACTCCGTTCGCAAGGATTCCTGGGTAGATAAAGTGTGCGGAGCCTGCATCTATGCGGGCTTCGCGGAAGACCACTTCAAGGGTACAAAGGGGGCACTGCTGAGCACACTTCAGAGTGTTAAAATGCTGAATGGGACGGCCTACCGATTCGTAGACTCAGCGAGCATGAAAGTCCACATGAAGTCCGACATTTGGGACAGGGGCATACTCTCTAAACAGGTATTTCTTTTCAACACGTTATTACTTGTAGACAGTTCTCAGACAGTTTTTATTGATTTCTTTTTCTGAAAGGAAGAACAAATTTTTCAGCAATGATGCATTAAGTTGCTCAGAAATAAGAGGAAAGACCTTTGCATTGTTATAAAAAAAAAAAAAAACCATTTCAATAAATGTTGAAATTTCTGTTCATCAAGGAATCCTAAAACAATTGTATCCACAAAAATGTCAAGCAGCACAACTGGTTTTAAAATCGATAATAATAAGTATTGTTTATTGTTTACCAAATCAGCATATTAGAATGATTTCTGAAGGATCATGTGACTCTGAATTGAAAATACTTTTGCTATCACAGGAATAAATTCATTTCTATGTACAAAACAGTTATTTTAAATTAGAATAATATTTCACAATGTTTATGTTTTTACTGCATTTTTTATCAAATACATGCAGTATTGGTCATCATAAGAGATTTCCTTCAAAAATATTTTAAAATGTTACTGACCCCAAACTTAAATTGTAGTGTCACTAAACAGACACCTTTGCCTGTCACAGTGCATCGCATTGGACAAATATCTTGAGGGTTACATTTGCAACACTGTAAGAAAGTTAATGCCCCATTTAAATGCACCTTCTGTTCAGTTCTGTTGCGCTCCGTCTGTTTTGAAAGCAAGAACACGTCCTCTGATGGGCCCCATCCGTGCCCAGAGCATGCCAACATCATAATCCGTCCCTGATCCACACATGTTGCCTTACGCTAAAATATCCAAGTGCTACAAAAAACGCTCATTCTTATGTTCTCAACAGCTACTGTATCCACAGAAAGAACTCCCTTGAGTCCACGCATTGAACCTTAAAGGTACGCAACCTTTGACAGAGACTGAACAACAATTCCAAGAGCCTCTTGGCAACAGCGGTGACAGTCGAGTGGGATGTGGTGATTAATGGAGAACGTGAATAACTAAAGAGAATAAGCACCTTTCCAGCCAAGAGCAATCTTGGCACGCTGAGAATACGTGGGCTTTGTTTGGATTAAATGTGGAGTGCAGAGAGTTTTTGGGAATTCTGGGTGATGACAAACTCTTGACTGTAAAGTATCCAAGGGGCTCTCAAAACAAAACCTACACATTTCATTAGCTTTGATTCAAGGGTGTAATGTTTCTCAGCAAATTGCCCATAGCAGAAATGGTTTCTTCGATTCAAATGAAGGGTAAGTTTAGAGATAATGTCACTTTTGTTCGATTTGAATTTGTGTTACACTTCTCTACAATCTGTCCTCGGACACTTTAGCAGACAAGCCTAATAATCCATGACACAAAAGAAAGAAATATTTACACTTGTCGAGGAGTAATGCGATGCAATTATGGCCAGAATTGTGTAAGTTAAATCCAGACCTTTCATGTCTGTCCTACACAATCCTTTTATCGTTTTACAAGCGTTTTGTTCAAAGATGCTTCCTAAGAGAAGAGTATCCCAGTACCATATGCAAGTGATTCCCACTTGGCAAATGAAAGGCCATTTCGCTCCAACAATGTGTTGTAAAATCTAAAGCTCTTAACCACAGTCTTATCGTTTACTGGATCTACAAAGCTTCCCTCTGTCCTGATGGGGTGTGAACACTTGCCACAGTGAAACCCGCTCCTTTTTTGCACTTGAGATGCTCTCTGCTTCTCCACTGGATTTTGGTCAAATGTGTGACAATGAGATTAAGTGGTAGATTTATGGCCAGCGAGAAAAGACACTTCACGTTAATGAGGTCATTAGTAACTCCAAGGTTCATTCAGAATTTCAGCAGATCTCTACTTCAAGATTAAATTATGACCTTACAAAAATATGATAATGATAAAAGCTAATTGAATCTACATCTTGCACTGGGGAAACAGTGCTGACTTGGCATGCAACCAATAAAATGACAACTATTTTCACTTACTAACACAGACAACTCATCTCATACAAGCTAATGAGACCACTCAGTGACAGATTCACCTTCTGACATTTATAAGTCCCCGGTAGAACCGTGGGATACCAAGTGATTCACAGTGACAGATTTTCCGCGAGGTGACATTTTTTTAATCAAAACTTTCTGCTGACTGGCAGAATGACTCGATCGCCTAGTACATACTTGACAGTGGCCTTCACTTCAGATTTTGTCATAACCCGAGTTAGGCTACAGAAAAACAGTAAGGAGCCTTACAGCAGAGAATACAGCCAAGTGAAAGATGATGTTTGCTCAGGGTACCTTTGAGAACATCCCGTTCAGATTTATTACTACAAAGCGCCTCAGTTCACTAAACAGGAGTCCTAAAAGACCATCTGGGTATATATTTAATCAAATGTGACTCAGAGCACCCTGTGTTTTTCATCAGTCTAAATGTCACGCCAGACCATGTAAATGATCTTTTCTGGGGTGAGTGTCTGATCTCCTATCAGTGGTCTTTTGTTAAATGGCAGTGTTGACATGGCTGTGAGCTGACCTCGGTGAAGCCGAAAGCACAGAAGCACATGCAACGCAGGTATAGAGCTCCAGATGACCTCCAGCTTTTACTACTGACACTCAGTAGAGATGAAAGCCTCCTGAGGGCTTGAAGAGAGAAGGGGTAATAACAGGGCCCTCTGATATCTGATCACAAAGGACAGTTTCACTCTGGCCCCTTCTGCCTTTCATTTCTGTCTCTTTCGTCTTCTTTTCTCACACTTCACTCTGTAGAAATGAGGGCCATACCAATGGAGCGCTGCACAACGGCTTGAAAAAGAATGCATATGATGTTAAAGGAACACTTAGCAGACTTATGTAGTGTGGTTTCAATGTGCCATCAGATGTTCATGTGTGTAAATAAGTCATTTAATGTATTTTTACACTTCTACAACAGTGCCATCTATAGGCAGCTATAAGTATTGCAACACTGACGTTCTTATTTCACTGAATATCTCAGATCACACAGGTTTTTGAAGAGATGCGCTATTCTAATTGATCACTACTGCATGACGGAAAATTTTAAGACCAAAAAATCCAATTGTAGGAGGGATCAGAATGATAAAAAGGGATCTTTTGCAATCGTATTCACACCTTAGTTCACACAAAAGAATAGCAGAGTTCACACCACAGTTACGACAATAAAAGTGCAGATGAAGGATATTGTTCAAATTCAGAATCTTTTTTGCTTCGTTAATGATTAAAATGTTAATGATTGACAACCAATCAGAATCCATCCTGCTTTTGAATAGCTCGAGACTTTAAAGCGGTAGTGCATAGTTATATAAAGTTGGTGTGGACGCTGATATAGTAATTGTAATCTTTTATCAGTCTTGGTGTGCGTGGGTCGTAAATTACTCACCTTTATGTCTTCCCAAACTTTGTTCATCTTTGGAACAAAAATTAAGATCTGACCCTGTATAGAGAGCAATGCAACTGACACGTTCAAGGCCCAGAAATGTAGTAAGGACATTGTTAAAATAGTCCATGTGATATAAGTGGTTCAACCTTAATTTTATGAAGCTATGAGAATACTTTTGTGTTTTAAAAAAAATAATAATAAATGAAAACTTTGATAAAAATGTATTATCTTCCGTGTCAGTCTTCGCCTATCTATCAAACACCCACACATAAAACTACTGGTAGCGTGGATTCCTAGTGAAAGACTGGATTTTGCTTGTGAATTTTTGCTGAGCAATGGTAAATGTGACAGCACCTTTGTTTGTTACACTTTTTATTTTTTACATGTTTCACTCTTTTCCATGTAAATTTTAAGCAATACTTCTATCACTGCTCAAAACATATTGATAGAAAACAGACATGCTTGTTAAACCATGTGCATAGTGTTTTTTGCTCTGGTCGGGGCCCCGTTTGGTGCCTCTGAACGTCCCAGGACACACTAACTCTACCCAGCTGGGATGGAGACCAAGAGGCTGGGGTGCCCCCTCTGCTGCACTTCAAAGAGCCATGCTGGGTCTAAGTGACATATCCTTCCTTGCATCTCTTGCATCTTACCACAGACTGCATTTATGAAGGCCTGAGAGATGCTGTGTAAATAGTTCTGGTTACTGAGGTGGGCTGTCATCCGGAAGGCTGTGGGTTTAAATCCCCTTTCTATGAAGGTGGTGTGTATGTTTAATATACAGTATGTGAATTTTTTCATAGGGCTTTCCATGTGTAAAAAAGGAAGCCTAAAATTTTACCCAGAATATTGAAGACAAGAATGGTGTTTGTGCAGACAAACTTTACTTGTTGAAGACAGGACAAAAATAAACATCTGCACTAATAATTTAAAGACAAGTTGCCTTTTGCGACAGTCGGCAAAACTTTGTTTGTATTTCTTTTTGGGGACATTCTAAATCACTTAACGTGAAAAACACTTAAAGGGGTCATATGATGCGATTTCAATTTTCCTTTCTCTTTGGAGTGTTACAAGCTCTTGGTGCATAAAGAAGATCTGTAAAGTTGCGACTAAAGTCTCAAATCCAAATCTTATTAAAATTAATAAGATAAACTGTTATTCTGCCTTCATACAGATACAGGCACAAAGGAATTCTTATACCTATTAAGTTTGCACATTATGTACATTATGAGGAAAATAATGTGTTTTTTGAACCTTAAAACACATAAACACATTTCATAACACCAAATACACAAAATAATGTTCTTTTTCGCAACAATATATGACCCATTTACAGTAACTTAATGCATTAAAACAGTGTTTTTAAAAATACCAAACTCAATAAACATTATTTATAAACCATACTATATGCAGACAAGCAGATATAAGCCCATAATAAAAAAAGCAATGCGTTAAATTACGTGCTAACATTTTCCTCAATTATGGAAGCAAAATGCTTAACGTAGATAAATGCATTAAAATATTGTTTTTTAAAGTACCAAACTCACAACACATTATTTTTTAATAATGTTTATTGAGTTTGGTATTCTTAAAAACACTGATTTAATGCACGAAGCCATGGTAATTATTTTCCTTATAGCAGTTTTATAAGGGAGGAAAATGCTTAAAGCGTAATTAAACATGTTGTGTTCATATTATGGCCTTATACATCTGTCTGCACATAGTACATGATTTATCAATAATGTTTATTGCGCTTTTTAAAAACTCAATTTTTAAGGCATAATTAAATGTGTTGCATTGGTGTTATGGGCTCGATCCTGCTTGTCTGTGCATAGTATGATTTCTAAAAAAAATTTATTGATTTTGGTATTTTTAAAACACTGTTTTAATGCATTAAGCCACGTTAAGCTTTTTTCACACTAAGCTCTTCACGTAAATCCCTGATAGCACACATAGCCTACTTCATGGAGACAACTATCTGCATTTTTTAGAGTGTTTGCTCATCTGCAATACATCTACAGGAGGTTTCCTAACAGACGTTTATTAGATGTCTTTAAGATGTTTATGGTTTAGAATGTATGTAAAACTGACATCTTAAAGACATCTGTCAGATGTTTGTACACAGCAGATGTTTTCCAGATCAAGCTATCTTTAACAGACATCTTGTTTTACTTAACAGGTGTACGTGTGCTATATGGGTATAATGTCCCCATTTTTGTCAGATATCGTTCAGCTAGAGTGTGCGCCGGCACAGACTACGAACAGCATGAGTCATGATGTTTGATTTGTGAACAAATTACTTTATTGAACAGGTTCCCTCATTGAACCACAAGTCATTTTTTATGGTTATGTCTAATTTGAAATGAATGGGAACTGTAACAATAATGTAAATTCAAGTTTGTGTGTGTTAAATTAGTGAGAATATAATAATTTTGGTCAGTGCTTATAGAAGTTCAGTTGTAATCTTTATACAATGAAGAGAAATTGTTTGAGAGTAAGAATGCAAGGTTTTTTCCCCTCATCTGCCAACTCTATCTGCATTGTCCATGCAGCTGGGGTGAAGAACAATTCCCACACAGATTACAACCTGACATCTCCGGACACTCAAAACCATCACTAACGTCTGAGTGTGTGTGTCCTGAGGGACTTCTTAGCACTTTAACATGACTCAGCCTGCCCTATTAGTGTAGTACAACAAAGGATGCTCTTCAGTGCATTTCTTGTGTAGCTCACACAACTCCTGTCAGCCATCAAAGCTGAGTAACGAGTGACTCGAACACACGCAGACCATCTGGAAACCCAGAACTTCACAGGCCCATTGACCTCAGATCTGGATTTTTCACACTGTTCTACAATAACAGAGTTCCTTTCTTCAACTGTCAGTCATACAAAACCATTACACAAGACTATTATACAATAAAGTGGGAACCAAAAGTTTGAAACCACTTGAAATGCATCTATTCTGCATTTGTTTTTCTAAATGATAAAAAGGTTAATTGTTCTTTCTGTTCTCTCTCTTTTTTTCACCCCAAAAAATACTTCTATTCAGCAAGGAGTATTGAATTAATCAAAAGTGTCAGTAAAGGCTTATAACAATATTGCTAATAATTAAAAAAGAAAATCACCATATTAGAATAATGAAGGACGATGTGAAAATTCAGCTTTGCCATCACTATATTACATTTTAAATACTTTAAATACATTACTGACCCCAAACGTTTGAGCTGTAGTGTATATATTCTGTACTGCTTGTTTCACACCATGTTTCAGCTGATATAATTTCCGAATGGTTGGCGAAACACCTGAGAAGCATTTTCCAAGTGCTAGAATAGGCTCTATGACAATGTCAGGCTCAATTCTGTCTACTAAGACTTCTTGGGCGCAGACTCTCTCTCTTTCGGTGTCCACTTCCACAGGAAATGGCTCCCAGCCCAAATCAAATTATGCTGACTAGCATGTCCATATCTCTGATGTGAGAGGAAAGGAAAGAGGTCATTCTGCCTGCGGGGGCCAAAATGCCAAAAGCATTTATTCAGCAGTAGGATGCGCCCTGTCTTGTGTTTATGTCCTTTTATGTTACCTCAAACAACTCGACGTGTGACACAGGGGGACGTTTCTCACGAAATCTGCATATTTTTATCTTCAGCAAAGCCACTTCCTGGCATAGACTCTGCACACTTCTCTCACGTCTTCAGAGCAATGCTAGAGTGATTCACGGTCAATGGCTTCATCACAATGTGAAAATGAGATGTAATGTTACACTAAGAGATGTCACGTTAAACTAATCACTCAAATAGGCACCTTAGAGGCACTTTTTCACAAACGAGACGTCAAAATCAAATCAGATCAGTACATCTGGATTGCTCAAGGAGCATTTTAATGAGATATATCACATAGCGGTTCAAATGTTTGGAATAATTCAAATTTTGTGATGTTTTTGAAATAAGTCTTTTACACTCACAATGGCTGCATTTATTTGATCAAAGAATACAATAAAAACAGTTATACTGTGAAATATTTTGATAATTTTTAATAATAATAATACATTTTAAATATATTTTAAAATGTTATTTATTCCTTTTATGGCGAAGCTGAATTATCATCAACCATTACTCCATCTTCAGTGTCACATGACCCTTCATAAATCGTTATTTTTGGTGGCTCAGTTATTAATAATTGTTCTTCTAATTATCAATGTTGTTACTTTTAATCAGTTTGATGTGTCTTTGTTAAAAGTATTCATTTTTTTATATTATCCAAAACCTTTAGACAAAAAAAAATAAAATACTAATAATAATAATAAAAGAAGCAGACTCTATTTTCAACAATGATAATAATAATAAAATAAATAAATAAATAAATAAGCTTCTTGAGCACTAAATCACCGTATTAAAAATGATTTCTGAAGGATCATGTGACATTAAAGACTGGCGTGATGGATGCTGAAAATTCATTAAAAATACAGTAAATATATTAAAATAGAAAACAGTTGTTTTAAATTGTAATAATATTTCACAATATTATTGTTTTACTATATTTTGATCAAACAAAATGATCAATTATAAATCATTTTAAAATATGTATATTCTATTTATAATATAAAATATTTTATATGATTATATATGATATTATAATATAATCATGTAATTATTATCCTTTTATAGGCTGTGTTACACATGTCTGTGCTTCTTACTCACAGGATGCATGCATGAATTTGCATGTAAACACTAGTATTACATAAATGCAGGATCGAATTATCATCCTTTAAAGACAGCAGGACTTTTTGATCAATGAACACACATTAGGTCAACACAATTGTTGTCCCTCTCATCGTCTTTCATTTACGCTCTTACAATTCATCATCATTAGAAATGGGATATGATACTGTGCTGAGTCCTCTTCGACGTAGCCCTTTTGTGTTGACCCAACGTAATGGCTTCCTGTTGGTTAACATAAATCTAAGTAAAGATAATGACTCTGATCAATGGGATTGTTTGAGAAAGGCCTAATCAAATCGCTCTGATGCAGTGCTTCCTCTGCAGGAGATCTGATGCTAAACACATTATCTCCCCATTTCCATCAGGCCAGAGGCTCTCCCTGCCACACACTGTCTGCCAGACGATCCGTCTCTATTGGAGGGCAGAGAGAGAGAGAGAGATTTGAGAGATCTGGTCGTTTCATTCCGTCTGATCTAAATGTCACAAGCCTGATCTTCTGTCCTTGATGCATCAGGATCAGGACCACATATGCAACAGAGTCTGAGTTCTAGAACTGGAATGATTAAAGATTCAAGAGTAATTTGGTACAGATACACTCTGGGTTGGTTCATCACAGATGGAATGTGAAAAATATATGAAGACGTGTTTGATCTTTCTTATATCGTTTGAATGTTTTTAAACTCTACAGTTAGCATTTCAGCTTTTACATATAAATCTATGTCATCTCCATGGACAACAGAGTAGAAGATAAAGTAAACTACCGCCACCTGCTGGACTTACAACATTACTGCAAAGACCTTTTTAAATATCTACTTTAAAGGGTTAGTTCACCCAATAATCAAAATTATGTCATTAATAACTCACCCTCATGTCGTTCCAAACCAGTAAGACCTCCCTTTATCTTCGCAACACAGTTTAAGATATTTTAGATTTAGTCCGAGAGCTCTCAGTCCCTCCATTGAAACTGTGTGTACGGTATACTGTCCATGTCCAGAAAGGTAAGAAAAACATCATCAAAGTAGTCCATGTGACATCACAGGGTCAATTAGAATATTCTGAAGCATCGAAAATACAATTTGGTCCAAAAATAGCAAAAACTACGACTTTATTCAGCATTGTCTTCTCTTTTTTTGTCAGTTGAGTCCCAGTGAACTAAATAATTGACATGTGATTTTTTTTACTTTTTAATTTTTTTGTTCAATTTTATTTGTTTTTAATTATTATTTACTTAAATTGTTTATGATTATTTATTCTTTAACAACTAAACATATATGTAATGATTTAAAAAAGTGTATTTCTCATATATTGTAATTTTACACATTTTATTATCATTTATGGCAAATAAAAATTTCTATGTATGTATTTATATTTGTCTCAAGCTACTGCCTGAATTTCCATAGAAACCCTTACAAATCAGCAAACCAGCCTGCCTTAAAACATTCAATCTTTTGACCCTATACTCCAGGACTGCATCGAATTAATTACAATATCTTGTTCAAATAACTAGTGAATGTAAACTCATAAGTGCCATTATTAAAAAAAAATGTATGAGAGTCTAGTCCTGCAAAAGTGGCTGTGGCATTCCACAACAACACTGATCTGTTTGATTGCATCAGTACATAGGAAATATATTACTCATATTTTAGGCACAATATTACCAGTTACTATTCAAGCAACACACTGTGTGGTGTTTTATTTCTGTATGAATCAGTGATTCGAATAAATTGGTTGAATGAATCGGTCACTATTGAATACTTCCCCTTTAATATTCGCAAATCGAGAATAAACCGCAAACGAGTATGTCTAAATTCATAGTATTCAAAGATCAGTGGGCAAACAAATAAAAACAAATGAGATGAAACATTCAAGAGAACTGGAGAGCAAAATAGTGTGTTCATGAACATCATGGTTTTGTGTAACAGCAGTAGTGACCAAAAATGTGTATTTGGTTTTGATTTTGTAGTTTTCTTGCCATTTATGGAAATGATGGTGGAATTATTTTTTTTTTTAATCCATATAGGCACACTTCAGAATCTCTGAATCTCTCATCTGGGTACTTTTTGCCTCCTGTTATATGAGAACTAATAATCCGAACACACGTCATTTGAAAATATTGTTTTGGCCTATAAGCTACTGTAGTAAAGAAGCATATAATTTCAGATGAAGCCATAGTCACTTACTAACAAAGTAATGCTGATCAACCATTCATATTCAAGTATCAGAACTAACTTTTATTCAAATATTATTTTAGCATATATCTTCTTTAATTCATTCATTTAGAAAGAGTTTACACAAAATGCAACAAAAAAAGAACACCTTTCAAACATTCTGTGCACTTTGTGTAGATAATGATTGAAAAGCAACATTATGTTCCTGCTGCATAAGTGACAGATCTTCACACTAGTCGGAGGGATGGAGGCCTACCAGTAAGTGAAGAGGGACTGTGTCTACTTCAGTGGCTCTGAAGCTTGTTAGTGTGAGATAAACGGGACCGCCAGCGGAGCAGCAAGAGAGACACACACACAGAGAATCTCCATTTCAAACCTCTTTGCCCACTAGCTCTCCCCTATCGTCTCCCCTGCCATAAATGCCAGCTGCCCCCTGCTGTAAGTGATGGTTTATCTGCACAAGACCCAATACAGTCATTAACTAGAACTACGAATCCAATCGCACACTGGAGGACCAAATCTCACGGCCCAAATGCTAAATTAGACTGCTTTCACAGCATGGACAATTATTGTGTAATCCCTCTTTTTATGTTAATAATCAGCGCAACCCCCAGTGTGTCTTTCCAGCTTGACCCATCCAGAAACACATAAACCTAAACGAGAGGGCCGCCTGGTAGGAAGGCCCATCAGAGCCCTTAGTACAGAAAATCATTCTTCCAAAATCATATGAAACACATTCACCTTGCATTGTAGCAATCTTATCCAATTTATTTTTGACATAAGCCTGGGTGCAACCCTTTGTAACTTGTGCAAGTCTTTCAGTGTCCACTTATTTCACCTGTACAGAAAGTATTTTATGATATTTGATATTTCATCCTGGTTATTGCTATCATCATATTAACATATCATTATGATAATCATAAACTCTTTGTAGGGTAAATAGTTTTACCGTTTACTGCACTTTGTAATTCTTGTTTATTTACCTAGCGCTATACAGTATGAATTGGAAGTCTCACACATTCAAAGGAAATAGCTCAGTTCTGAGGTCCAAATAAGGTGGATAAGAGCCATGAAAAGAGTTCTGTAACTTTGATGAAGCACATCGCACATCTCAAGCTCCACTGGATTGATACTGACTGTACTACTGTACTCTGTGTCTCTCTCTCTCTCTCTCTCTCTCTCTCTCAACAGTATGACAGCTCTACCCTACAGCACTAACCTAGAAATCGCCAGCCAGCCAATCACAATCAAGCATGGACGGACTTTAGCTAAATCAGCCAAATGGTCTTACACTCCTTCAGTTCATGCATCTTTTTCAATCTCTATTTTCTTATGTGACCTTGAATCCAGATCATTTTTTTTGTATTACAGTACATTTGTTTGCTTTTTATTTATTATCATAATTTAATAATCATCATTTTTGAATTGTGATACACATACATTTGGATTTGGATATTTAAAATTCATATTTTTCTGTGAACAAGCCTTTCTACATGATCGGTTTCATTTTGATTGGAACAAAATCTATCTTATAGATAAAGTAGAATTGGCCTGGAACTATGTTTATGATGGTTTTCTTAGGATCATAGAATTCAGAGTTAAAGGCCGAAATAATCCCTGGTTTTCTCCTGAGATTTCATGTCTTCTCAAGGATAGGAATGCTGCCTGGTCAAAGGCCAGGAAATCAAAGAGCGATTCGGACTGGGTTTATTTTCGGCAATTGAGAAACAGACTTACATCTCTTATTAAAAAGACAAAATCTGAGTATTTCGTTAATGAAACTACAAAAAATCTAAATAATCCAAACAAGTTCTGGAAAATTATTAAAGTCTATTTTGGAAATATTTGCTGTAGTGAACTAGCCCCTCATGTTATGACTGATTCAGGCAAGGTGACTGACAAACAATGTTAGCTTGCTTTAATGAGCACTTTATTTCTTCAGGATCCTTATGTCCTGCTTCTTCTGGTTCCTTTGTAAAGGAGAACCCCTCTGACCCATGTTTACCTTTAGAAAAACTATTTTATATTTCTCCTTTATCAATTATGAAAGTCCAAAAAGCCCTTCAGGAATTAGACACAAAAAAGTCTGCTGGTCTTGATAATTTAGATCCCTTCTTCCTTAAGCTAGCAGCTGACTTCATCGCAGAGCCTTTATCTTATATTTTTAACTTAACAATTGTCGAAAACGTCATCCCTAAAGTATGGAATTCAGCCCATGTTACACCATTACTAAAAGGGGGAGATCCATCTATTTTGAATAACTATAGGCCTATTTCTAAGCTGTGTATTTTAGCTAAACTCCTTGAGCACCTGGTTGGTGAGCATTTAAATATAAATGATATCTTATCACCTTTTTCAATCAGGGTTTAGGAAACAACTGTCACAGTGTCTGGGTTGTGTTCCCTGGGTTTCCACTAGGTGTCCTCCTTTTCCACAGTGTCTGTCACCTTATCACTTCCTGTTCCCTTATTTGGTCACCTTCCTCCTTGTTTTAGTTAATTGATTGTTCCCCACCTGTCTCCAGTTCCCTCATCATCCTTCTGTGTATTTAATGTGCTGCGTTGTTCAGAAATTTTTCAATGGTTTTGATACAGTTGATCATGGCAATTTTGTGAACAGTCTAGTGAGCATTGTCTTGTCTAAGCATTCGGTAGATTGGTTTGCAAATTATTTGTCAGGTAGAACCCAAAGTGTTCGGATGGCTGGTTCTGTGTCTTCATTTCCAATTGGGTTCCTCAAGGCTCAGTATTAGGGCCCATATTATTTTCAATTTGTATAAACAAACTTTGTGAAAATCTATCGAATGCTATACATCACTTTTATGCTGATGACACTGTTATTTACTGTACTGCATCATCTACTGCACAAGCCCTTGAAATTTTGCAGTCTGCATTTAATACTGTTCAGAACCGTTTAAAACCGCTTAAGCTGGTCTTAAATATACAACAGTAAAAAAAAAAAAAAAATGGTATTCACAAACTCAAGATAACTTTCAGTTTCTTCAAGTATCTCAACTTTTGAAGGAAATGAAATTTAATTAGTTAACAGTTATAAATATTTGGGTGTAATCATTGATTTTAAACTATGTTTCAGAACCCATGTTAGCAATCTAGTTTCCAAGCTTAAGATAAAACTTGGCTATCTCTACAGATCATGGTTATCCATTCGCAATACAGAATACCTGGTGATGGTTATATATAAAATATATATATATATATATATATCACAAGACCTAGTGCTGAATAAGGCTTATATATGTGTATTTGATGTTGTTTTTTTTACGCTGCATCTTGGCCAGGTGTCTCTTGTAAAAGAGTTTTTAATCTCAATGAGTTTTACCTGGTTAAAGGATAAAAAAAAAAAAAAAACTCGATTTCTCATACCTGCAAAGGTGTTGTAGTGTAGCAGGTGACCAGCAGAGGGCAGCAGGTGTCGAGGCACAAACAGAAGCTCTTATTTTAACACTCACTAGAGAGTGCTAATGTACCACGGACAAGACACGAGTGGCAACTATCAACGTTCAATACATCAGGTTCGGTAATGAGACCAGACGAGACCAGACATCAGCTAGCAAATATACTGAGGCCGTCAGACATGCCCAACTGTCAGATGGACCGATTCTCTTCTCCTTATCTAAAGAGGCCAAAGAGCATGATATCTCTCATGCCTCTTTGCCATTGATCTACAGATCCTCCAGAATTTACTGGATTATCTAATTTTCTTATCTGGGTCAAAAATCACCTGCAGGAGCCCTCAAAACCTGCTTAAGGAACAATGCCATGATGTGACCATTCAAAAAATGGCCTGTCAGGAGAAAAAAAGTTAAGGCAAATACTGAATCTCACAAGAAATATTTGAGTTAGCAGAACAAAATAGGCATGAAAATATGGACATTAAAATATGAATACCATAATACAAATAAATAAAACTATATATAAAATGTTAACCTCATGTGATTTCTCTCTTGTATGCATGCTGCGGAGAAGGTTCTTTACCTTCTTTAAAGAATGATAATAAAACCTTTTCCCCATTGAATCGCAGCTTCTACACTGTCTTCTGTATGCATATATGAAAAGCTTAATAAAATCTGACTAATTTTATAATGTATATTTTATATATTAACTTAAACTAAGATTGAAACTTTACAGATTCCATTAATAGATAGACATAATAGGATGTAGATATACAATATATAATAATAGTTTTAGATCATAATAATAATAATACATTTTTATATTATTATTATTATTTTATAATATTATTATTTTATTATATAATATTGTTAATCGTATGTTACCTTGTCCTGCCCAGGGACTACAGATGAAATTTAGCTTGTAGCTAATTCTGGTATGGGTGAGTGCCATACACTGTCCCTGTTAAATAAACAAATAATTAAATTATTATTAATTAAATATATATATATATATAGAGAGAGAGAGAGAGAGAGAGAGAGAAATTTATTGAATGTATATTTTATAATATAAATGTTTTAATACAAATTATTGTTAATAATCATTATTATAATCATCTGTTATATATTTAAAAAGTAATAGATAGGCAGGATCTATTGATCTATTCATTGATTGATTGAATGATGCACTCTTTTTGTTCATAGTCAGGAGAAATGGAATGTTATACTCTGCAAAATGGGCACTACATTTGCTCACCAGACAATCAGCGTTGTGTGCATCAAGAATTTGCTTTAAAGAAAATGCCACATATTTTGATTTGACTCTACAGCACAAATTAGTGAGTTTTTCAAATGCAAGTTTTAAAAAAAAATTACATTTGATCCCCCCAAAATAATGATAAATATATACGGTTGCAGTATTGCTGTAGTTTGAAATATAAATCCTCAGTTATAGAGTCAAAAGTGAGATGTGAGAAACTGAATGTAGGGGCATCACACCTGCCAGCTTCAGTGAGCGTGTGCTTTGAAGATGCTTTGATTACGGTCAGTTTTGCTGCTCTCTGCTGTTTCAAGCAGAAAGAATTGTCTTTATACAGAAGCAGAACATAGGTGTGGTTTTATATAATTCATTGCTATATGTAATTCTAGTTTGAAACAAAATATATGTGAAACTCTGCCATGAACTTCAGTTGATTATATTTTTGGAACCACCCCAAAATATCAAGGTAACTGGTATGTGATATTAACATTTGAAGGGTTTTATATTTTTTCTGTGATGTTTATTGCTGTTACAATCTTCAAAGATCATATTTTTGACATAATATTATTTTGCATTGTAGAGAAAGTGCAGAAGGTTTGTCTGCTGAACTACACAATCAAAGCCTACTTGAGCTTTATGCTTAAAGTAAATTATTTATGGCCTCCATAAATGAAACATTAATGTAACATAAATGTTACAGAAAGCCCATCTTGCTACATGCATTCCTTTTTTCACAAGTTAATTTCTGAGCTTTCAATTACATTTCCATGACCATTAGGATTTTTTTTTTAAACACATATGGAATTAAATTGATTTGTTAATGAATCATTGACTGATTCATACAAAATAACCTACTCATAAGAATGATTCAGTTTGCTTTGCAATCAGTTTTTACTTCGCTCAAGTAATGGTTTAGCCCATTAAAGGTTTTACAGAAGAGCATAAAATGTATATTTATTACACAAAACTATTTTAAATTGATTCAAAGTTCCAGTTTTTCCATGACTGTGGAAAATGGGGACATTTAAGGTCAAAAATTTAGTTTGCAATACTGATGCAGCGGTGACTGTTAGTAATGATAATAATATAAAGTTTTCAATTAGTCATCTAACACAGCATTTAAATCATTTTAAGCCCTAAACAACAGGAAATAAATCAAAAGTTATTGAGTGTATATAAAGGAGCTGTTTACACATGGAAATTAAACCATGGAATTCTGCTCTATTATCAATCAAGACAATGAAAGACAGGCTGTTAAAGGGTTCATGAAGACCACCAAAGCAAACACCTTGATTTATTTCTGAGCCACTTCCATTGAAAGCAATAATCTGATCAGTCATTAATGTGATTTTCCTCAACTCACTCTCGCTCTCTTTCAGTCTCTCAACGGCCCAGTTTTACAAAATGACTATCAACACATATGGTTTTTATGTGACTAAGATGAAACATCAAAATAAAACAGATTTGATTTTACTTTTGTGGGAACAGAATGTCTCATCAAACTTATCTGACCAGGAGGTTAATGATTGGCCCATTAGATTCACTCACTAAGGCTGATTCTTTTGGTTTATGTGGTAGTTTTGTTCAGTCAGTAAGCAGTAATGTATAGCTTGATCATTTGGTTCCATACAGAATGTCACGTCTTGCATTCGTGTGGTTGTGTTGCATAAATAAGATAAATATATATATAAAATGATAAACACATAAGTGACAGTATTAGAGTGATTCAGGTACATTTAATTCAAGTCAGTTAATCATCACATTCATCACTCACCCTCCTACACTTAAACATTACATTACCTTGAAATCATAGTCCATCAGAAAGAAATGGCAATAATCTTTTCAAATTAAAGAGAACATATATAAAGAATCGAATACATTTGTCAAATTAGGAATTATACTTAACTAGCCTATTAGATTTCACACAACACATTTATAGCCTAAAAATGCTGCTAACAGTGATTTTGCTGGTCTTATGGTCTCTAGATTGGCCAAACTGGAGCTCTGCTACTTAAACTGATTTACAGACTATTAGAAAAGTGTCAAAATCCATTAAAAACAACCACAACAACAAACAGGCTATTTTGATGGGTGAAAAAAAAACAAAACAAAAAAAAACATTTAACCAGTTTAAGCTAGTACTCGCCGTTTTTATTTATTTTAAAAAAAAATCAGCAGGGACAGGGTTAAATTTCGAATTACTCAAAAGATTGACAGAAAAGTATGAAATTTAGTTATAAAAAGCATCGTGCCGCTCAGGTATTATTCCGCCTCTGTTAAGCCCCTCTTCCTCTTCCTCCTCATCGTCATTCATCAGTATCATCAACGTCATAAATAATCATGAACACAAATAGCTTGTTTATTACTGCTCATGTGTGACCAAAGTGATATGTAGAGGTGATAATGCGATGTCCACTCTCATGTTAGCACGTAGAACCATCGCATTAAAAACTCTCATAAAGAGGGCAACGAGACAGGAAAACGGTGCACCAGTATGTGAGAGGACGAGGCTGTGACACGAATGAACACACACGCATGACTTTATATCGTCTTCTATCCATACTGAGCTTCCAACAGTCGTATGCAGAGTGAATGAAGGCCAAACACATCAATGTTGTCCACTAATGTGTGTTTGCACTCGGTGACTGTTCAGTGTGTGTTGGGATTGTTCCGAAACTAGCGTATGTCACACTCGCTCTCTTTTCTCGATGGCGTCTCTATATTGATAAATTCACACCACCTGGTGTTTTAATGAATGATAGTGAACACTTCTTCTGTAACTATTGTGTGTTTTACGTGTTATATGAATGTCCAGGACATTATGAAGATGTGGTTTTAATCTCTCGGTCTCGGAACCGTGCCGAAATGTTTCGCGCACTCTGAGTGGCTGTCTCGGGCTGTCAGTCAAGCGTGCGGCCAATCACAACTGTCCTTACATGAAAACTATATTTTCACTCACTGCATGTACAGTGGACTGTATGTTGCAAAAAAAAAGAAAAGAAAAAAAGTGAACAGAAAAAGACACCATCGAAGAGGTGCGAGAGGTGGACAACGGACCTGTTAAGTCACTTTGGGGGCCCGTTGCAGGTAAGTGGCTACGCACAAGAACTGTTAGACTTTATTTTACCAGCGCGACGCCGATCTGACAATAATATACAACATCCAGGAAGCTCATAATGTAACTGTGATCAGAAAAGCATTCCCAGCATGGTGGTGTCATCCTTTAGAAGTAGGTGCTGTAAATCAACTGAAATGCATCACAAAAGTTTAGGCAAAATGGTTTGACTTAAACCCTGTTGACAAATCGGGTTTAAAATGAAAGGTGTGTTTTGAAACAGTGTGACGAGTCTAAGCTGCCGTACATCTTAGACCAGCAATAAACCAGCTATCAGCCGTTCATACTAGCTTAAGGTGGTCAGGGAGGTTTTTGCAACATTTCTAACTGGTCTAAGATGGTCATTAAGCTGGTGGACCAAGTTAGACCAGCAACAAACCAGCTACTAGTAAGTTTTAGAAGCTTAATGTGGTCAAGCATCTTTTTGCAACATTGTTGGCTTAATGAGCCCTTAAACCAGCAAAAAGAGCTACAGACTGGTCACATGAGTTGGTCAATCTGTTTTTTGAACATGGTGACTGGTCAACCAGCTAATTATAATATAAAATGCAATATAAAATGCAGTCAAGTCTGTTCACTGTGCACAAATTAACCAGATGTGTTTTGGAGGACTGCCGGTTTAATAACTGATGGTCAGTTTTAAATGAGCAACAAACCAGCTATAAGTTGTTTTTATCAGCTTAAGGTGGTCAAGCAGGTTTTTGCAACATGGAAGCTTGTTTTCTAGCTGGTCTAAGATGGTAAACCAGCAACAAAACAGCTGCCAACTGATCATGTGAGGGGGTTTTAGGAACCTGATTACTGGTAAACCAGCTAATTCTTATAATGATGATATAGTCAAGTCAGTCCAAAACAACCACGTTGCGCAGAAACTAACTAAATTTATTTTGGAGCATGGTAGCTAGTTTTTGTAGATGGTATAATGGTCATTAGGCTCTTTAATCAGCAACAAACCAGCTTCCAGCTGAAAGTGAAAGTGACATACAGCCAAGTATGGTGACCCATACTTGGAATTCATGCTCTGCTTTTAACACATCCAAAGTGCACACACACAGAGCAGTGAACACAGACACACACACACACTGTGAACACACACCCGGAGCAGTGGGCAGCCATTTATGCTGCGGCGCATAAATGGGGTTCAGTGCCTTGGTCAAGGGCACCGAAGTCATAGTATTGAAGGTGGAGAGAGAACTGTACATGCACTCCCCCCACCTACAACTCCTGCTGGCCCAAGACTCGAACTCACAACCTTTCAATTGCGAGTCCGACTCTATAACCATTAGGCCACGCCTTCCCTATGTTCCCTATGCTGGTCATGTGAGGTAGTTTTTGGAACAGGATTACTGGTTAATCAGCTAATTATGGTAATGAAGATATAGTCAAGTCAGTTCAAAACAACCGCAAACCAACTAGATTTGTTTTGGAGGAGGTAGCTAGCTAGTTTCTAGCTGATATGAGATGGGTCCTTAAACTTTTTAACCTTTCAAGCTGTTTAATGCCACTCAGCAGGTGTTGCAGTGCATCAGTCCAAAAGAAGTTAAATAAAAAGCGCCCATGCATAAAAAAAGTTTAAATCATACATCATACACCCAGAACTGCTTCTGTGTACAACAGTGAGCGCAAGCTAAATTAAAGTGATTATTATGTATTAAATATGGTTATTTTTCTTACAAAAATGTATCAGTTCGCTACAAGAGCCCACCCCCGGTGCCACTTTTTATTATGGATGGGCACTTTTAATTTAACTTCATTTGGACTGAAGGATGGAACATCCACAGAGTGCCATTGAAGAGCTTTAAAGATCACAGACCGTTTTTAATATAACTCGAACTGGATTTGTCTGAAAGAAGAAAGTTAAAGACACCTAGGATGTCTTGAGGGTGAGTAATTTATGTGCTAATTTTAATTTTTAAAGGGTGAACTAGCCCTTTAACCAGCAACAAACCAGTTACCTGCTCATCATGTGATGTGGTCAAGCTAGTTTTTGAAAATAAGTGTCTGGTCAACCAGCAAGTTATGATGATGATGACAGTTAAGTAAGTCCAGAACTGCTGTGCACAAACTAGCTATGTGTTTTGGAACATGGTAGCTGGTTTATAGCTGATATAAGATTATCATTTAGCTTTTTAACCAGCAACAAACCAGTTTATCAGCTGGTGATGTGAGGTGGTCAAGCTGATTTTTGAAGCATGGTGACTGGTCAACAGTGTTGGGCAGTAACTAGTAGGGATGTCCAGATCCATCACGTGATCGGACCCGATCGCATGGTTTCAGACTCGATCGGAATCGGACGTTACCTCCCGATCAGGACTCGGAGAGATTAGGGCTGCAACTAACGATTATTTTGATAATCGATTAATCTGTCGATTATTTTTACGATTAATCGATTAATCGGTTTATGTACTTATATTTTAGTTTTTTCCATTTTTTCCCCCAAGTAAATTATTAATAAAGGGTCTTTATCATTCAGCATAGATTTTTAAGAGATTTTAACCATTTTGCATTGTCATATTCTCATCAAAAATATACCTGGAGTTGTTTTATTATGTTAGTAATCCTTTGTCGAACTCTTCTGCAATCAAAACACTGACCCATACTCTAGCAAAATTCACAAGGAGATTTCAAATATTGTTTTCACCATGGCAGTCCTTAGAGCTCCTAAAGTAGTTTAACATCCCAAACAAAGCTTAAGGAATCTTTGAGAACATATTTTCACGAAGTATAAGGATAAAACAGAATAAAATTGCAGTGCATTGTATTTTATTATTTACTGGGAAAAAGCTTTATAGCTTATGCTGTGAAATTGTAAACAATCCTTCGAAAAAAAGTGCCAATGGCATGAAACCTGAATGGAAGTAAAATCCATCAGAAGGTTGTCCAGAAAAAAAAATTGGGACACACACAAAAAACCTGCTGTGTGAAAAAGAGCAGTGAATACTTAGAAAAGAAGAGCATTTTAAATATACTCAAACATTTACCTCTCTCATTCAGTCATAATTAGGCTGCAAGTCTGAATTATGAACTGGTAAACGACAAACTGATCACATAACATGTTTGTAAAGCTTTAAATGTTAACTGTTAAAAAGCAATGTTATCAGCTTTTACGACTAAACATTTGCAAACAACCTTGTACTGGAGAATCTGCACAAATAAAATTCTTAGGGGCCGTTCACATATCGCACCTAAAAACGCGTGGAAAACGCTAGTCGCGCCGCTTTCTCCTCCTTTCCAAAGCGCTCGGGCAGAAGCGCCCCTGAGGCGTCTGCCTTTGCTAAGCAACCATGACGTGCTCTCTCCATGACGTGCCCTCTCCATGACGTGCTCTCTCCATGACGTGCCCTCTCCATGAAGACCCGGAAATTTCAGCAAAGGATAAATGGATGCGGTGTGGACGCGCCTGGAAAAACGGGCGCATCGCACCGCGTGCGTGTCGCGACCGCGTCGCTTCCATTATGAGAGTGCATACTGCGCGCCTACATAGGAAATAACGAACTTGAGTACGCAAAAGAAACGATATGTGAACGGCCCCTTAAACAGTTCAGTAGTGCAGAGTTTACAGGTTACTCTTCATTTTGAAGGCTCAAAGTAAAGTACTCCCACTTCCCGCTGAATGCTGCAGAGACGCTGTTCGGGAAGCACGTGACATAAAACGAGGCCAGCTATTGGCTATTCGCTACTTCACCTGCTGTACTGGCTGAGTAAAACCTCCGGTGGCTCATTACTGCCACACTTTGGTCACCGCAGATTTGAAATATGCACGAAATGAGCCGCTTATGGCAAATAAAATTTATTTAGCGACGAATCGATTACTAAATTAGTTGACAACTATTTTAATAATCGATTTTAATCGATTAAATCGATTCGTTGTTTCAGCTCTAGGAGAGATATATATATAAAATATAATACGCCTATTCGTATTGAACCGTTCGGTATGAGGCTTTCCGTTCGGTACGCGGTATGCATTATGTAGTACAGAACGGTTCGTTGGACTAATTAATTATATTTGAAAAAAAAAAAGAGAAATATAATGATATGCGTTCAACAAGGTAGCCCAATAACCCAAACGACGTAACAGGCAACGCCCCTGACACCCCCGAAGAAGAAAAAAACACCAACTTATATGTTTATGTTAGGCTACTCAGTCAGGCGATCGCTCACTCAGTACGCGCTGAAGGCTCGTTGCAAAATGGCCAATGCGTTTAACAGACCAGAAATAGAAGATCCTCGAATAACCAACAGGTCTGGTGTTTGGGTGCACTTTGGATTCCCTTTAAGCTATAATGGTGATGGCAAGAGAGTGGTGGATAAAAAAAACAATAGTATGTCGCATATGCTACATGACAACAGGGTACACCAGCGGGAATACAAAAAAAAAAAAAACACCAGCGGGAATACTTGAAACATGTCAACTCATTTACGCCGACATCACTTTAGTGTGTCATTATCTGGGAAAAGACGAATAAAAGGAGAAACATACACGCAACAAACTATCCCCGCAGCATTTAGACCGACATTTCCGAAGACATCACCGCAGCGATTGGTAGGCTTCATTTACGTTATAGCCGCGGATATATATATATAAACTTATGCAAACACGAAGACATTAATATACGATCATGATAATATATTGTTTTTTAAGTCATCTCCAGCAGGTGATAAATAAAGTATATGAACAATGCAGTGCTAATTGACATAGCATTTATTACAGTATAGAAACTATTCTGCCTTATGTGATAAACAGTGTTTGTAGTATATAAACAAATCATTATTATTTGTTATTGTCCACCATTTATAGATTTCTAAGCCAATTAAAAGCTAGAAATTAGAGAAAAATTAAAGTTGCCTATAGATCCAGTCAGAAGTTTTTGAACAGTAAGCTTGTTAATGTTTTTTTTTTTAAAGAAGTCCCTTCTGTTCACCAAGCCTGCATTTATTTGATCCAAAGTACAGCAAAACAGTAAGATTTTAAAATATTTTTACTAGCCTATTTAAAATAGCGGTTTGATATTTGAATATATTTCAAAATGTTATTTATTGAACATCTCTTCTTTATTCTTTTTTTTATGTATTATAGAAGTATCAGATCGGGACTCCGTATCGGCAGAAACTCAATGTCAAATGACTCGGAGGCAAAAAAAACCTGATCGGGACATCCCTAGTAACTAGTTACTACTAACTTAGTTACTGTAATAATATTACTTTTGCAGTTACTAGTAGTATAACTAATTATTAAGATTTCAGTAATAATATTACACTTACCATCCATAAAACATTTTAGTTTCTTAGTTCCTTTTGATGCCTCAACCCCGCTGATTTAAAATCCAACAATCAAATAATTCCTAGATTTTCATAATTATCATGATTTGCACATGCATGTGATGTCCCCATTGCAGCAGGCAAGCTTGGAATATGGAAAAGCTTACATTCAGCAGGTAGAAATACTGCATTATATTGATATATTTCTCACAAAAAAATAGATGATCTGAACACTGTTGTGTAAATTGTGGCTTTACTTTACTCTGGCATAACATCCCACCCACATCCCTCTGATCAGCATGTGATATATTATTTTACTATAGTTAAAAATATTTTTGGAAAATTAAACAGTGCCTTACAAAGGTATGTGATTTGATGAAATATATAATGAAGTATAATCATATTTGGATAACAGAGAAATAACAATTACCTTCAAGCTACACATGACAACTAATGAGATTAAGAACACTTCTACTTGAATCTCAATCACTATCAATCACTATTGAGTGTTTGTAATAACTTCTTACGGCGATCCAACGTGGATTTTGGTCAAATGAAGAGGCAGAAATATGTTGTTAGTAACATTCTAGAAGACGTTTACGTGGAATATACACAGTTACAGTACTAATGTCGGGCATGAAGAAAGGTAATGTAACTAGTAATGTAGCTAATTACTGTTACCAGAAAGTAATAAGTAACAATATTGTAACAAGAGTTACTGGTAATAAGTAATATGTTACATTATTTGAGTAACTAGCCCAACACTGCTGGTCAACCAACTGGTTGTGATGTTGAGATGATATGTCAATCCAGAAAAGTCACCAATCGAAACTAGATGCGTTTAGGAGTTCCTGTGTTTGTTCTGGTCTGTGAAGGTCGTTAGCTGGCCAAAGCTTGTAAACCAGCCACAAACCAGGTAAAGATAGTCGAGCTTGTTTCAGGGGATCCAGCTAAACGCAGCTACAACGTTATAATACACTTTTATAAAACAGAACATTAATCTGAATCAAACGTGATGATGAAGATGTGACACGGTAGGCCAGTGAGTCCAGCGCTGAGAACATCCTCACACGGAGCACACGGGCTTCAGAACAGAGCAGTCAGTGCGAGCACTTGAACGCACGGAGGGGGAGGAGGGCTGCGAGAGAAAACAAACCGAGAAAATTGTTCGCCTGAAACGAAAGTACCATTACCAAAGTGACAATCGGCCGCCACCGTTATTCATTTTCGGACTGATCGGTCCGATTGTGATGTACTTTTGTCGACTTCACGCTGTGGTTTGCTTCTTTCCAAGCATCCGGTAAAAAAAATAATATGTGTCTGTGGGGCTACTGTACGGACGGCCAGTGCAGAACTGCTCTGATGTGTCAATAAGTTTGAGGCTGGAATGAGAAGGCCCTGGCGTTTCGACCGGATTTCAGGGGTAAGTTTGCGTTAACAGATGCCGCGATAACTGAAAACTTGGACATATTTTTGTGTGCGAAAAGCCCCGAGTTCCGATTGATCGGGAGCTTGCGCTTAGACGGTGCGAAATTCGTGCCAGTTTGTTGTGCTTCGGTATAAACAACTTTGGCGTTCGGCGTGTTTGACACCTGCTCTCACCGAACATCAGGGTTTCTGTGAAATCCGCGACGATTTAACATGTACGACCGACCGTGCGATTATTGCATATGGGTCTGCTAATGACACGTTCAGGCGAGCTAGAGCAATCTCGCATCACAGGGGCTAGCAGGCTAGCCAGCTACTTTTATTCAATCTGACTAAACGGAGCGAGAAACCCGAGCACAAAACCATCTCATCTGAAAAGTCTGCCCCGAAAACCCCTAGTTTAAGTAATGAAAGCTCGTGGAGGGGGATCTCTCTCTGAAAATGCCCTGGCGGAGTTTGACAGGAGTGAAATTTATACTTCATCTTCCCCAAAGCAAGATGGACTCTCGGCTGTCTGTCTTGTCAGAGCCCAGATCGACATTTTGCACTGAGATGCAAACCGAGCACAGTTCAAATAAAGGGTCAAGCGAGTTATGAAATGTGCTCGATGGCTTAAATAATCAGAGGGTATCGTCGACATGGTGCTTTGTGGAGTTCTTGATTCGGTGATCGAGAGTTCTGCAGAGACTCGCACACGGAGAGAGCACCGCTCTCAGGCAGTACATGAAAACTAAACGCTGCAATACTGTATATACCGACCATCCACTCGACGAAACTGTGTCGGTTGTGCTTTAATAAGACCTACGTGAACGAGCCAAAGTATGGCAAGCCTCTTTTATAGTTGTTACAGCTTGCTTCTTTATTAATATGTCGTATTGCTTGAAATCAAAAGTAACTATCCATTAGATGTATGCATATGTCAATAAAACGTCGTTCACACTAACAAAGATCTGCATTGGAAGAGCAACAGGAAGTTATTCATTCAGCATGAGTGTTTATGACCATTGGCAATGAGAAAAGTTGAGAAGAGCTCCATTTTATCCAGTCAAGCAGTGATGCACCGACTATTGGTAGGAGTTTGGAGTACGACTGCTGACTGGAAACCAACAATATAGCGACTTTCAACGATTTAAAGACTCTGTGTTAGCAAGCTTTCCCTACTATGTCAAAGTAAAAAAAAAAAAAAAAAAAATGAAACATTAGTGACAGATCTTTTCTTCCATATTGTGACATATGCTAGAAAAGAAAAATAAATGGATGGGTAGTTGGTTCAATCCGTAGTTTGTTTATTGAATTTTAAGATGTGGGTGTTGTGCTTAAAAGTGGAGGCAGATACAAATGAGCTTGCAGGAACGGGTTTAAGTGGACTGAATAATTGGAGAAGTCTGGTATGTGTCACCAGAGACAAATATGCAGTTTTGACGGAAGATCCAGTTATTGAATTTTGATTGAACATCAAAAGGTCGGAAAAAAAGAGATGCATATGAATAGTAGGGATGCGCCGATTGTTTGGCCAAAGATTGGTATCGGACGATTGGTATCACATATAATATGACTCAATAAATACTCACTCAACCCTCTACGTTGTGAGTAAATCACATGCATAATTGTGACTAAATTTCCCTCTGGGTGACTAAATGATATCTATTGTTAACCACTAGCTAATAAATTATTAGATTTTACGTGCCAGTGTGTTTGTTCGAGGGTATTATAAGTTTAGCACAGATATATTTTCACTCGCTGAACACTGACCGAGCGCTCCAGAATTCCACTCTCCATCAAGCGATCTGTACTTTTTCAATTAATCTCAATGGACGCACAGTGCATCTGTATTTTGGCTGCAACAGATCTTCATAAATATCCATTTATTTTTCCATTATTATTTCCACAACATATTTTAACATTTAACTCCGTTAACTTCACATTAAACATATTTTTAAATGGAAAAAAGGGCTGTAAAAGGATACAATTAATACATGGCAAATTTAAAAATTTGTTTCATCTGATAATTAATGGTAATGAAATCATAAAAGTATACATGTGCTGCTTACAGACACATAATTATTTATGCAAAATTCACAAAACAGATATTAATAAAACCAGAAAGGTAGCCTAATGCAAACACTGAAACAATACATTTTTATCATGTTATCAAATGTTAAAAGTGTAATAAAACACATGCAGACATCTCTGAGCGTCTCGAAACAATCATTTGACAGTTGCAAACCTTATAATCTTATAAATAGCAGACAAAACAAAATCAACTCCCAGAAAATTTACAAAATTGCAGATTTGAGTGGTTTGTGTTTGTATGAAAAGATCCCCATTGACCGACCAAGCATTGACGCTGAGCCTCATAATCAACAGAAGAAAGAATGAACCATTCTCGATCCGCGTGGTATCTTAATGAATTTCCACACATATGTACACAATAATGTAAGGAGGATGTTTCCTCTTGTCTTTAATTACCACTATATGCTTTTTAAATTTTAAAAACATTAATTGTTTCTATGTAAATGAGAACCTCTCAAGACCGGAAGTATGTACTCACTCAAGTCGCTGAAGCCATCTTGTGATTTAAGAAGCTGTGCCATTTTACAAAGATAAGATGATTGGAATTATACACTCACCTAAAGGATTATTAGGAACATCTGTTCAATTTCTCATTAATGCAATTATCTAATCAACCAATCACATGGCAATTGCTTCAATGTATTTAGGGGTTTGGTCCTGGTCAAGACAGTCTCCTGAATTCCAAACTGAATGTCAGAATGGGAAAGAAAGGTGATTTAAGCTATTTTGAGCGTGGCATGGTTGTTGGTGCCAGACGGGCCGGTCTGAGTATTTCACAATCTGCTCAGTTACTGGGATTTTCACAGACAGCCATTTCTAGGGTTTACAAAGAATGGTGTGTAAAGGGAAAAACATCCAGTATGCGGAAGTCCTGTGGGTGAAAATGCCTTGTTGATGCTAGAGGTCAGAGGAGAATGAGCCGACTGATTCAAGCTGATAGAAGAGAAACTTTGACTGAAATAACCACTTGTTACAACCGAGGTATGCAGCAAAGGATTTGTGAAGCCACAACACGCACAAACCTGAGGCGGATGGGCTACAACAGCAGAAGACCCCGCCGAGTACCACTCATCTCCACTACAAATAGGAAAAAGAGGCTACAATTTGCACGAGCTCACCAAAATTGGACAGTTGAAGACTGTAAAAATGTTGCCTGGTCTGATGAGTCTCGATTTCTGTTGAGACATTCAGATGGTAGAGTCAGAATTTGGCATAAACAGAATAAGAACATGGTTCCATCATGCCTTGTTACCACTGTGCAGGCTGCTGGTGGTGGTGTAATGGTGTGGGGGATATTTTCTTGGCACACTTTTAGGACCCTTTGTGACAATTGGGCATCGTTTAAATGCCACAGCCTACATGAGCATTGTTTCTGACCATGTCCATCCCTTTATGACCACCTTGTACCCATCCTCTGATGGCTACTTCCAGCAGGATAATGCACCATGTCACAAAGCTCGAATCATTTCAGACTGGTTTCTTGAACATGACAATGAGTTCACTGTACTAAAATGGTCCCCTCAGTCACCAGATCTCAACCCAATAGAGCATCTTTGGGGTGTGGTGGAACGGGAGCTTCATGCCCTGGATGTGCATCCCACAAATCTCCATCAACTGCAAGATGCTATCCTGTCAATATGGGCCAACATTTCTAAAGAATGATTTAAGGCAGCTCTGAAAGCGAAAGGGGGTCAAACACAGTATTAGTATGGTGTTCTTAATAATCCTTTAGGTGGGTGTGTGTGTGTGTGTATATATATATATATATATATATAGGTGTGCGTAGAGGGTGCGTAGAAGGTGTGCGTAGAGGGTTCCCAGACAGCAACATAGTGTTGGCCCACATCTGGCCCGCATGAAATCCATGTGGGCCAGATGTGGGCCAGACCTGGGCCGAAACTGTTTGCTGTCTGGG